>NW_006922798.1:69405-72940 GCF_000298275.1 Orycteropus afer afer
TGCTAATCAGAAGGCTGGAGGCTCAAATCCACCAACCACTCCTCAGAAAGAAGATTGGGCAATCTAGTTCCATAGTGATACCACCTCAGAAACCCAAGGAAGGGTGGCCATGAGTCGGATCCAACTTGACAGCAGTGAGCTTGGTTTTGTTTTGGTACCAATGAAAATAGATTCAAATTCTGTAGTGATTTTCCTCCTCTCCCACCCCATCCATTTTCCACAAAGCACCTGAGGCAATCTTTTGTAAAATAAGTACATCAGATTAGTTCTCTCTACTAATCAAAATTCTTCAAAGTTGCCTCTGATTCTGCTTATGATGTGATGCAAACCCTTAAAATAGACTCTACGTATTAGTACCATCTTATCATGTCTACCTCTTGTGAATTATGCTACAAATGGCAGATTTTATAGGACCTTTGGATGTGCTATCTATTTCCTCCACTTGAACCCTTGAATTTTCTCCCAATGTCCTTGTCTTCACTTGTTCAATTGATACTTACTCATAAGTTTTCATTTTAAATGCCATTTCCCTTTTCCACCACCCTGCACTCCATGACAAGAAGAAACAGTATCACCATTAATTGTTAAATCCTTTTGTTACATTCTACCAATTGAGATTTTCTGTGGTAATACTTGTTTCACATAACACTTATCATTTTTCATTCAACAGTGTAGAAATATATGTAATCTAAATATATTTACTTCTGTGTCACATTATTTTTAGATTTATCACTAAATAAACATAATGAGTAAAAACATCATTGTTGTTGAGTGGATTCTGACTCATAGGGATCCTCATAGGGTTTCTCAGCCTGTAAATCTTTAGGAAAGCAGCCTGTTTCATCATTCTCCTGCAGAGAAGTTTGTGGGTTTGAACCACTGAAGTTTTTGTAGAAGCCCAATGCCTTGACCACAACACTATCAGAGCTCCTTAAACATAACGACTAGTGATATAAAAATGAAGGAAAAAATGCATAAAAAAATTGACTATAATTTTATTTTAAGAAAAAATACAACAAAAAAAGTACTTCATTTAGTAAAGAGCAGCATGTGAGCTGGTCATCAAAATATAACTTTATCTGCACAGTAAGTAAATACAAAGTAAAGGCAGACAACAATAGCTACTGAAGCAGATACTGAAAACACAGTAGTTCAAGTGGACATAAACATAGTAACATAATTGATGTAACACGAAAAACCAAAACCAAACTCAGTGCCATAGAGTTGATTCAAATCATAGTCACCCTTCCTTGGGTTTCCGAGGCAGTATCTGTATGGAAGTAGATTGCCCAGTCTTCCTTCCAAGGAGTGCCTGGTGGGTTTGAACTGCCAGCATTCTGGTTAGCAGTCAAATGTCTTAGGCACTCTGCCATCAGAGCTCCCAATTGATGTAATAGGATATGCAAATGGGTTATAGGCCTCTAAGTGGTAACTAATCTCCAGATGCACAGTTTAACCTTAAAACTTCTACTCGACCTTTGTAGCCTCATAGGTGAAAAAACAAACAAAAGGTGAATTTAAATGGTCTCCAAGTCTTCTTCAAGCTCTAAAATAATATAAATCTTAAACACATATTCCTAAATACTTCAGTCCCCAGGCTGTGAGATGTAATGGAAAATATAAGGCTAAAATTATAAAATAAATAAGGGAAGTCAGTTCAGAGAATAAAGATTCCAAAGGAAATAAGACATGTGAAGCTTAGGTTGAAAGGAAGAGGATGAAAGAGAGAAAGGCTTAGAAAAGAGATGAAAATAATGTCCTTAGACAATAAAATGGAAAGGTAGATTGAGACAAGGCACAAAGAGAAAAGGGAAAGAAGAAAAATTAGAGAGCCGTCTTGTTAAAGGTCAATTTAACCTTCACATCAAAGTTTAACTGAATTTTCCAGATACATTTTGAGGTTAGTAATGTCTTATTAACTTAGTTTTCTCTGACTGCAGCTAGAATCTAAATGTAATTCTTAGGAGGGCAGAGTGTTGAAAGGTCTTTGAAGGTTTATGGTCACACTAAACCTGCAATCACCACAGAAGTTTCATCACAATCAGAGGGCAAGAACATACCTCAATGAAGTCCAGTATGTCCAGTACTTTAGGACACTCACCACGCCAGGAGTTAGTTTCCTCCTTCGTTCAAACTTCAGCAAGGTAGAAACATCCAGGGTATGGACTATACCTTATAGGAAAATACTTTGGCCTAGGAATTCTAAGTTTGAGTTGTAATTCAACTATTTATTAGCTACATGACTTTTTCTGAGTCATCAGTCTTCAATAAGTATGTTTTCTCATCTGTGAAAAGCAGTTATATCTCATATTAAAAAAAAAAAAATAGGAAGGGTGATGAATATGAAAGTACTGATCAACTGTGGTTTTACTTCATCAATCATCTTAGTTTTTCAGGATCCAGCATCTCTGATCATTCCACTCATTATTAAATATGTGCTGTTGCTGTTCTTAGCTACCATCAGGTCAGCTACAATCATTAAAAAAAAAAAAAAAAACCTCACTCCCATTGAGTTGATCCAGACTCCCAGCGACACCTCCTTGGGTTTTTGAGGCATTATTTCTATGGAAGTAAATTGCCCAACCTTCGTTCCGAGGAGTGAGTGGTGTGTTTGAACCACCAGCCTTCTGGTTAGCAGTCAAATACCTTTGGCACTGCACCACCAGAGCTCCCACTCATAGCAACCCTATATATAACAAAATTAAACACTGCCAGTCATGTGCCATCCTCACAATCTTTGGCATACTTGAGCCCGTTGTTGTAGCCACTGTGTTCAGGGTCTCCCCCTTTTTTCATTAATCTTCCACTTTTACAATTATAGTATATCTTATCCAGGTAATGGCTCCTTCTGACCACATGACCAAAGTAGGTGAGACAAAGTCTGGCCATTCTTGCTTCCAAGGAATATTCCAGATGCACTTCTTCCAAGATAGACTTGCTCATTCTTCTGGCAATCCGAGATATTTTCAGTATTCTTTCCCAAAAACCACAATTCAAAAGCATAAAATCTTCTTCAGTCTACCTTATTCATTGCCCAGCTTTCACATGAAAATGAGGAAATAGAGAATACCATGGCTTGGGTTGAGTGGACCTTAGTCTTGAAAGTGACATCTTTCCTCTTCAGCATTTTAAAGAGGTCTTCTGTAACAGATTTGCTGACTTCAATAAAATTTCTAATTTCTTGCCTGTTGCATCAATGGGTTGATTGTGAATCCAAGCAAAATGAAATCTATGACAACATCAATATTTTCTCTATTTATAATGATATAGCTTATTAGACCAGTTATAAGGATTTTTGTTGTCTTTTTCTTGAGGTGTAATCCATACTGTAGACTGTAGTCTTCAATTTTCATCAATAAGTGCTTCATTTTCCTGAAATACAATGCTGTCAGTGATAGCATAATATCCATACGCCTACAAGGAAGACCCGTTAATACAACTATTATTCAAATTTATGCACCAAACACCAAAGCCAAAGATGAAGAAATTGAAGAATTTTATCAACTTCTGCAGTCTGAAATTGACTGAACATGCA
>NW_006922798.1:82015-96897 GCF_000298275.1 Orycteropus afer afer
CAGCCACTCCTCGGAAGGAAGATGGGGCAATCTACTTCCGTAGTGATACTGCCTCAGAAACCCAAGGAGGGGTCACTATGAGTCGGGTCTGACTCGATGGCATATAACAACAACAATTTTAAATAGCATTTATTTCCTTATTCCCTTTTCAGAGATCTCTTTGCTGATGCAGAGGAATCCATCTGAGTTTTGTATGTTGATCTTGTATCCTGTCACTCTGCTAAATCTTTCAATATGTTCCAGTAGTTTTCTTGTTGAATCTCTTAAGTTTTATAATAAAAAGATCACATCATCTGCAAATAAGGATAATTTTGCTTCTTTCTTACCAATATAGATGATGCCTTTGATTTCCCTTTCTTGTCTTATTGTCCCAGCTGGGAATTCCAAAACAATATTTAATAGAAGTGGAGATAAAGAGTATCTTTGTCTCATTTCTGTTCACAAGGGTATTGTCCCAGTGTCTCCATTGAGAATAATGTTTGCTGTTGGTTTTGTACATAATGACAGTACACTCTCCCAGCATTCCAGTTTTCCTTATGATCTGTGTTGGCCTATTCCTATTTCCTCCTCACAGGGAGGTGACAAGTTCCATAGAAATGGATGTTTTAGAGAGATTTTAAAATAATAAATGTCAAATACCTGGTTAGTGGATTCAAGTGATTTAAGTAAGATGTGACAATAGATAAGAGGTATTATAAAGAGATTACTAGTATCTAAGGAAGCCACAAGGAGTTATGGTGGAGTATGGTTAAAGTATTGGGCTGGTAACCAAAAAATTGGTGGTTCATACCCACCGGCTATTCTGCAGAAGAAAAATGAGCATTCTTCTTATGTAAGGATTTATGGCCTTGGAAACCCTATGGGGCAATTCCACTCTGTGTGATAGGGTAGCTATGAGTTGGAATCAACCAGATGGCAGTGGGGTGGGTAAGGAAGCAGCATTGAAGCAAACTTGAATTATGGTTGTCCAATCCTAGTTTCCCAGTATTTCCAAATAAAAAGGAACATGATGCAGAGTTAACCCAATTAAGTTTCAAGATAAATTTCCTCACCTGTATTAATCAATGTTTTAGGAGCTTCATTGATACTGTAAGTCGAGCAAAAATATCATTGAAAAGCTGAATTTTTGTTCTATTTTCTTCCAAAAAAAAAAAAAAAACCAACCTCTGCCATTCTGCCATTGAAGGAATTCTGATTCATAGTGAGCCTTTGTGACAGAGTAGAAATGCCACAAAAGGTTTTCAAGGTTGTAGACCTTTGTTGAAGCAGACTGTCACATCTTTCTCCCATGGAACCACTGGGTGTGTTTAAACCTAGAACTTCAGGTTAGCATCTGAGTGCTTAATTCCTGTGTCACCATGTTTTCTCTTCCATTTTCTTAGACTTGCTAAAAGTTTTTTAAGTTCACAATTTGTGGCTATTTTCTGGTCACAGTACAGATATATTTTTGTACTTTTTGATAATTTTCCAAATCTGAAAATATTACTTCTCACATTTGTTCTGTATGAACTCAGTGAAATGCTCAGGAAAACTGTCACAAAATTACCTATCCTCAAAAGCTATACAATATGAAGCAAATATCTGTCAATTTTATAACTTGTGAAAAAAGAAATAAACACTTATACGATAGTGGCAACAAGAAAAATGATGGAAAGACCTCACAATTTTTTTCAAGTCTTTCATAATAGCATCAACTGCACTTATATAAAATGTAATTATATCCACTCTTATCTCCAATGCACACCTCATCTGAGAACAAATTGTCATATATTTTGTCTTGTGCTTTGAAATTCTGTTGGGATGATGTTCAAAGACAAAATTGTAACACTGACAGAGGTGCAGTGTCTGTGCACTCATACAGTGTCTCAGAAATGGCTTCTGCAGCCACAGAGTGCCTAAGAATAGTGAAAGTAAATTTAGACAATTGAATTCAAGTAATTTCTTGAAATAGGTCTAAAAAGACATTCTGCTTGTAATACCCATTAAAAGCATTTGTTCTAAATAAGGTCAAATTAGATACTGGTATTCTTTCAGTTGAAAATGCTATTTCTTTTCTTAGTATGTGTCATACATATGCCAAGAACTTGGGACAATATCAGACTGTTTTCTGAAATCAAACAAACTTAGTTTAAGACAAACAAACAAAAAACAAGATAAAACAGACACTAAATGTTATGGCTTGAAATGTTTAGCCCCTAAGAATATGTGTTATAAATCCTAACACTTATACCTGTGGTATAGCTTTTACTTGTCTTAGGAGAAATAAAGCCATAATACTCCTTAGAAGGGGGAATGGCCAGACTTCCTTTCTCGTACCCTAGTCATATGATTGGAAGGAACCAGTCCTAGAGAAAGATATCATTCTTGGTAAAGTAGAGGATCAGCAAAAAAGAAGAAGACCCTCAAGAAGATGGGTGGAGACAGAGGCTGCAAAAATGGGTTGAAGCATAACAACAATTGTAAGGATAACACTGGAGCGGGCAGTGTTTCATTCAATTGTACTATGATTGGGTTCTGATGGAATGGTCTCTAGCAACACCACCAATACCTGTAGTTATAATCCCATTTTAGAATGGGCTTTCTTTGTTGAATGTCTATGCAGTGTGTTTTAAGCCAATTGCACTTGAGATATGAAAAGAAAAGATTAGCTATAATGAAGCAAGCAGAGATGGGGAAAGATAGATGACATGACACATGAAGACCAAAAAAGGGTCAAAGAAAAGATGTTGAAAAGACAAGAACCTTCCTCAAATGTCAAAACTAAGATAAAGATTTCCCTATACTCCACACATAAATTTCAACTTCTAGTCTCCCATGAGTGCCAAAACATGGCTTTGAGTATATCCAGCCTGAATTTAGAAACTATCTGAAGGACAGATAGGATGTGTTAAACACCATTGAACAAAGAACAAATGAGTTGTGGGATGGCATAAAGAACATCACACATGAAGAAAGCAAAAATACAGATAAGGAAGGGAAGACCACAATGGATGTCAGAAGAGACTCTGAAGCTTGCTCTTGAATGGAGAGTAGTTCAAGTGAAAGGAAAAAATACTGGGGAAAAAAAAAAAATAACAAGTGAACAGGAGATGTCAAAGGGTGACTTGAAAAGACAAAGTAAAATATTATAATGACAGGTCCAAAGACCTGCAGTTAGAAAAACAAAGTAGAAAACATACCTGACATTTCTCATTCTGGGAAAAAAAAAAAAAAGAATAAAAAAAAAATCACACCTCAAATTGCAATATCAAAAGATCCTGTGGGTTAAATGTGTTGCTGTGAGGATTGAGGCTATGCCACTGGTGTTTAGAATGTCAGCAGAGTTATCCTTGGTGGACAAGTTTCAGTGAAACTTCCAGACTAAGACATATTCTGAAGAAGAAAGAGGCCATCTACTTCTCAAACAATTGGCCAGTGAAAACCTTATAAATAGCAGTGACACTATTTATATTTACTTTATATCATTTATTTACTGGAAAACTTTACAAATGACCCTGAAATATTGTGCGATATAGTGCCAGAAGATCAGCCTTTCAGGTCAGAAGGCACTCAAAATACAGCTGCCTCCTCAGAGTGGAGCCAACCTTAGTAATGTGGATAGAGTAAAGCTTTCAGCAACCCCATTTACTGATGTGGCAAGACACAAAATGGGAAGAAACAGCTGCAAACATCCACTAATAATTGGAACATGGAATGTATGAAATATGAATCTAGGAAAATTGGAAGTTGTTGAAAATGAAATGGAACACATAAAGATTGATATCCTAGGCATTAGTGAGCTGAAATTGACTAGTTTTGGCCATTTTGAATCAGATGATCAGATCATATGATCTACTATGGTGGGAATGACAAATTAAAGAAGAGTGGCATGGCATTCATCATCACAAAGAAAGTATGAATATCTATGCTGAAGTACAATGCTGTCAGGGATAGGATCATATCCATACACCTACAAGGAAGACCAGTTAATACTACTATTACTCAAACTTAAGCACTAAACACAAAAGCCAAAGATGAGGAAATTGAAAATTTTTACCAACTTCTTCAGTCTGAAATTGACCAAACATGTAATCAAGATATGTTGATTATCACTGGTGATTGGAAGCAAAATTCAGAAACAAAAAAAAAAAAGAATCAGGGGTAGTTGGAAAATATGGCCTTGGTGATAGAAATGATGTCGGAGACTGCATGACAGAATTTTGCAAGACCAATGACTTATTCATTGCAAATATCCTTTTTTGTCAACACAAACTATACACATGGCTATACACATGGACTTCTCCAGAGTACACAAGAATCTGATTGAATACATTGGTGGCAAGAGGCAATGAAGAAAATCAGTATCTTCAGCCAAAACAAGACCAGGAGCTGGGGGTGGAACAGACCATCAACTGCTCACATGCAAGTTCAAGTTGAAGATGAAGATAATTAAAAGAAGTCCTCAATAGCTAAAATATAATCTTGATTATATCCTTCCTGAATTTCGAGATCATCTAAATAATAGATTTGATGCATTGAACACCAATAACCCAAAACCAGAGAAATTGTGGGATGACACCAAGAACATCATCTATAAAGAAAGCAAAAAATCATTTTAAAAAAGCCAGAAAATTAAGAAAAGTCCAAAATGTATCAGAAGAGACTCTAAAATTTGTCTTTGAAAGGAGAGTAGCTAAAAAAAAAAAAAAAAATGGAAGAATTGACAGGATAAACGAACTGAACAGAAAATTTCAAAGAGCAGCTTGAGAAGAAAAAGGCAATTATTATAATGATATGTGCAAAGATCTGGACTTAGAAAACCAAAAGGGAAGAACACATTCAGCATTTCTCAACCTGAAAGAACAAAGGAAAAAAATTAAGCCTCAAATTGCAATATTGAAAGATTCCATCCTCAGTATGTTCAAAGACGTAGAAAACATCAAAAGAAAATGGATGGAATATGTAGAGTCACTATACCAAAAAGAATTAGTAGATGTTCATCCATTGCAGAAGGTGGCATATAATCAAGAACCAATGGTATTGAAGGAAGAAGTCAAAGCTGTACTGAAGGAACTGGCAAAAAACAAGGCTCCAGGAATTGACAGAATACCCACAAAGATGTTTCAACAAACAAATGCTGCACTGGAGGCACTCACTTAGCTATGCCAAGAGATTTGGAAGACACCTACCTGGACAACCCAAGCTATGGCATTTTCAATCCCTCATATGCATGTGAGATCTGGACTATGAATAAGGAAAACCAAAGAAGATTTGATGGTTTTGAGTTGTGGTGTTGGCAAAGAATGCTGAAAGTACTGTGGACTGTTAAAAGAACAGATCTCTCCTAGATGAAGTGCAGCTAGGATGCTCTTTGGAAGTGAGAATGACCAGACTTCATCTCACCTATTTTGGTCATGTTGTCAGAAGTGATCATTCTCTGGAGAAGGATGTTATGCTTGGTAAAGTGGAGGGTCAATGAAAGAGGAGAAGGTCCTCAACAAGATGGATTGACACAGTGGCTGCAGCAGTGGGCTCAGGTATAGTAAGGATCATGGGGCTGGCACAGGACTGGGCAGTGCTTTGTTCTGTTGTACAAAAAGGTCACTATGAGTTGGAGATGACTCGATGGCACATAACAACAACACAACAACGGGCCTACTGACTGGAAGAGATCCATAAATATATCCATTCCATAGAAAAGTGATCATACAGATGTGGAAATTATTGAACAATATCATTGATATCACATGCAAATAAATTGTTACTGAAGATAATTAAAAAAAAAAAAAAAAAAGTTGCATATTGACAGAGAACTTCCAGAAATCCAAGTTGGATTCAGAAGGGGATGTGGAGAGAGGGATATCATAGCTGATGTCAGATATATTTTGGTTCAAAGCAAAGAATACCAGAAAGATGTTTGCTTTTGTTTTATTGACTATGTAAAGGTATTCAATTGTGTGGATCATAACAAATCGTGGATAAAATTAAGAAGAATGAGAATTCCAGAACACTTAATTGTACTCATGAGGAACATTTACATAGACCAGGATCAAAACAAGGGGATACTGCGTAGTTTAAAATCAAGAAGGGAATGCATCAGGGTTGTATCTTTTTACCATATTTATTTAGTCTGTATGCTAAGCACATAATCTGAGAAACTGGACTACATGAAGAAGAACATGGCATCAGGATTGGAGAAAGGCACATTAACAACTTGAGATATGCAGATGACATAATTTTGCTCAATGAAAGTAAGGATGACTTGGAGCAGTTGGTGATGAATATTAAAGAGTACAGACTATGATATGGATTAAAACTGAATAAAAGAAAACAATAATCTTCCCAACTAGACAAATGAGCAGCATAATGAGAGATGGATACAAGTTTGAAGTTGTCAAAGACTTCATATTACTTAGTTCTACAATCAATGCCAATGGAAGCGGCAGTCAAGACATCAAAAGACATATTGCACTGGACAAATCTGTTGCAAAATACCTCTTTCAAGTGCTGAAAAGTCAAGATATTTCCTTGAAGACTAAGTTGCACCTAATCCAAGTCATGGTAACCCAATCTCCACATATCCCTGTGGAGCTGGAAAATGAATAACGAAGACTAAAGAAGAGTTGATGCTTTTGAGTTGTGGTGTTGGCGAAGAATGCTGAAAGTACTGTGGAATGCGAAATGAACTAACAATCTGTCCTGGAGGAAGTGCAGCTGGAATGCTCCTTGAAATCAAAAATGGCCAGACTTCTTCTCACCTACTTTGGTCATATTGTCAGAAGGTACCACTCTCTGGAGAAGGATATCATTCTTGGTTAAGTGGAGGCTCAAAAACTGAGGGGAAGACCGGCAACAAGATAGATATGGTGGTTACAGTAATGGTGTCAGGTATAGCAGGCATCATGGGACTGACATAGGATAGGGCAGTGTTTTGTTCTGTTGCACATGGGGTCACTATGAGTCAGAGATGTTTCAAAGGCAAATAGCAACAACACGGGTTAAATATTGTATGATGGAAGAAGCATCAAATAAGATAGAAGGAATACAAAGTCACTGTGCAAGAAAGAATTGCCCAACCTTCAGGTATTTCAGAGGTAGCATATGATCAAGAACCCATGATACTGAAGGAAAAAGTCCAAGATGCATGGTTGAATTGGCAGAACACATGGGTCCAGTATTTGACAGAATATCTATTGAGATGTTTCAATAAATGAATGCAGCACTGGAAGTACCAGGAAGTTTGGAAGACAACTACCTGCAAACTGACCAGAAAAGATCTTCTCATATGCCCATTCTATAGAAAGGTGATCAAACAGAATGTAGAAATTATCAAACAATATCAATATCACATACAAATAAAATTTTGCTGAAGATAATTCTAAAAGAGTTGCAACAGTATATTGACAGGGCATTTCCAGAAATTCAAGCTGGATTCAAAACTTAGAACAAAAGATATCATTGCTGATGTCAGATAGATCATAGCTGAAAGCAAGGAATACCAGAAAGAGGTTTGCCTGTGTTTCATTGATTATGCAGTCATTCAATTGTATGGGTAAAAAAATTATGAATAACATTGTGAAGAATGGGAATTCTACAACATTTAATTTTGCTCATGAGGAACCTGTACATAGACCAAGTGGCAGTCTTTCAAACATAATAAGAGAATATTGCATGCTTTAAAATTAGGAAGGGTGTGCATCAGAGGTGTAGCTTTTCACCATACTTATCCAATCTGTATGCTGAACAAATAATCTGAGAAGCTTATTTATATAATCTTATATAAAGCTTATATAAATGGAGGGAGATTAATTAACAATATGTAATATGCAGATGGCACATGCTTGCTTGCTGAAAATGAAGATGAGTTGAAGCATTTACTGAAAAAGATAAGACTATAGTCTTAGTATGGAGCACACCTCAAAATAAACAAAAACCCTCATCACTGAAAGAGCAAGCAATATCATGATAAACAGAGAAAGACTGAAGTTGTGAATGACTTCATTTTACTTGAATCCACAATCCATAAGCATGGAATGAGTAGTCAAGAAATTATATGTCATATTATATTCTGCAAATCTGCTGCAAAAGACCTCTTAAAGTATAGAAGAGCAAAGATTTCATTTTGAAGACTAAAGAGTTCCTAACCGAAGCCATAGAATTTTCTATTGCCTCATATGAATGTGAAAGCTAAAGATGCATAAGGAAGATGGAAGAAGAACTGACACCTTTGGATTTTGGCATTCACAAAGAACACTGAAAATACAGTGGACTACCAGAAGAATGAACAAATATATGATGGAAGGAGTGCAGCCAGAGTGCTCATTAGATGCAAGCATGGCCAAGAACACTGAAAATACAGTGGACTACCAAAAGAATGAACAAATATATGATGGAAGGAGTGCAGCCAGAGTACTCATTAGATGCAAGCATGGCCAGACTTCATCTTATCTACTTTGGGTGTCAGAAGGGATGGGTTCCTGGAGAATAGCATACTTCCTAAAGCAGAGGTTTAAAAAAAAAAAAAAAAAGGAAAACCCTCAAAGAGATGGATCGATGCAGAGGCTACAATAATAGGCTCAAGCATAATAAGGATTGTGACTCTGAAGGCTCTTTTTCATTCTGCTGTACATGGGGTTGCTATGATTTGGATTTTACTCAATGGCATCAAGTTAAAACAACAGTTTCTCAACAGTGAGGAAATAAATTTCTATTTAGTAAAGCCACTCCTACCACTTGTCTGTCATTTTGTCATTCTGTAGTGATATGTGTTCTGTTGTGATGCTGGAAGCTATACACTGGTATATCAAATACCAGCTGGGTCATCCATAGTGGATAGTTTTCAATGGAGCTTTCAAATTAAGACAGACTAGGGAGGGAAAAACTGTTGATCTACTTCCCCAAAAATTGGCCAGTGAAAACCTTATGAATAGCAAAAGAGCATTTTATGATACAGCTCCAGAGGTGAATTTCTCAATTTGGAAAGCAATCAAAATACAACTGAGGAAAAGATCTCCCCTCTAAGTAGAGTGGACTTTAATGACATGGATGAGTTAAAACTTTTGGGACTTCCAGCTTTGGTGGCACAGTGCCTAAGATATTTGACTACTAACCAGAAGGCTGGTGGTTCAAATCCACAAGCCACTCCTCAGAAAGAAGGTTGGGCAATCTACTTCCATAGTGATATCACCTCAGAAATCCAGAGAGGTGTCACTATGAGTCAGATCTGACTCAACAGAAATGAGGTGTTGTTGTTGTTGTTGTTTTAATTTGCTAATGTGGCATGACTCAAATTGAGAAAATCAGCTGCACTCACTCATTAATAATTAGAAAGTGGAATGTACAAAGTATAAATCTAGGAAAATTGGAAGTAATCAAAAATGAAATGGAATACGTAAAGATTAATATTTTCAGCATTAGTGAACTGAAATGGACTAGTATGTCCATTTTGAATTGGACTCTCATATGATTTACTATGATGAGAAGGACAAATTGAAGAGACATGTCATTGCACTCTCATGAAAAAGAACATTTCAGTATGTATTCTGATGTAAATGCTGCCTGTAATAGATAATATTCTTATACCTATGAGGCCAATTAATACTACTATTGTTCAAATTTACACACCAACCACTAATGCCAAAAAAAGAAATTGAAGATTTGTACTAACTTTTTCAGACTGAAAATGATCAAACATACAATCAAGGTCATTGGTGGTGATTGGAATGTGAATTGGAAACAAAGAAGGGTCGGCAGTTGTAAAATAAGACATTATTGATAGAAATTATTTTAGCGATTACATGATAGAATTTTACAAGGCCAACAACTTATTCATTACAAATATCATTGCTTCTACAACGTAAACAGTGATTATACACATAGATATAGCCAGATAGACTCCACAGGAATAAATTTACAACATTTGTGGACAGAGATGATGGAGAAGCTCAATATCATGTCAGAATAAGCCCAGGGGCTGACTATAAAACAGACAATCAATTGCTCATATTGAATTCAATTTCAAGTTGAAGATGAAGAAAATGAAAACAAATCCCTAAGAAATAAATTATGACATTGAGCATATCCAAGCTAAATTTAGAAACCATCTAAAGAATACGTTTGACACAATGTACACCAATGAACAAAGACTTGACGAGTTGTGGGATGACACTGAGGACATTGCACATCATGAAAGAAAAGAGCTATTGATAGAAAAGAAAGAAAAGATGAAAATGGATAGCAGAAGAGACTAGGAAACTTGCTTTGCAACATAGAGTAGTAGCTCAAGTGAATGTAAGAAAAGATGATGTAAAAAAGTTGAAAATAAGATTTAAAAATGGCATCTCAAACAAATAATATAGTGAAATATGCAAAGACTTGGAGTTAGAAAACCAAAGGGAAGGAACTTGTTGACATTTCTGAAACTGAGCAAGCTGAAGGAAATATTCAAGCTTTGAGTTGCAATGTTGATTTTATGTACAAATAATTGAATTGTGATGGAAATATCAAAAAAAGAGAAGGGATATATAGAGTCACTATATCAAAAAGAACATTCAGTCATTTCAGGAGGTAGCACATGATCAAGAACCAATAGTACTGAAGGTAGAAATTCAAGTGTACTGAAAGCATTGGAATAAACAAGGTTCCATATGTATTCAATTTGTTTGCTGAGCAAACGATGCTGAAAGGTGGACAATATGAAGAAGAATGTGGCATCAGGATCTGAATAAGACGCAAAACAACATGAAAAATGCAAAGGATGCAACCCTGCTTCCTGAAAATGAAAAGGATTTGAAGACTTATTGATGAAGATCAAAGACTAAAGACCTTCAGTATGGATTGCACATCAAGATAAAGAAAAGAAAAATCCTTACAACTAGACCAATACACAATATCATAATAAACAGTGAAAATATTGAAGTTATCAGAGATTTCATTTTATTTGGACCAACAATCAATGCCCATGGAAGTAGCAATCAAGAAATAAAATGACATATTGTTTTGGATATATCTGCTGCGAAGGTTTTAAATGTGTTAAAAAGCAAAGATGTCACTTTGAGGACTAAGGTACTCCTGACCCAAATCAGGGTTTTTTCAATTACCTCATATGCATCAAAAACCGAGACAAAGAATAAGTGAAGAATTGATGCCTTTAAATTATAGTGTTGGTGAAGAATATTGATTATACTACAGACTTCAAAAAGAATGAACACAACTTTCTTGGAAGAACAGACAGAATACTCCTTAAGCAGAGGATGATAAGACTTTATCTTATCATATCATGTACTTTCGACATGTTATCAGGAGGGAATGGTCCCTGGAGAAGATTATTATGCTTGATAAAGAGAAGAGTCAATGAGAAAGAGGAAGAGGAACACCTTCAACAAGATGGATTGCCTAAGTGGCTGCAGCAATACAATCAGACATTGCACCAACCGTGAGGATGCAAAGGACCAGACGGTGTTTTGCTCTGTTACACATTGGGTGGCTATGAGTTGGAAGTGATTTTATGACCCCTAATAGCAACAAGAAATCCATTTACTTACAGTATTTCTGTTTTAGCAGCCCTGGGTATGTAAAACAATAAATAAATAATGAACAAATGTACTTTTTTATATTCTTATATTTTCTATAATATGCCATGTGCTATATATTTTTGTAAAGGAAACTTTCAGTTATATATCTACAGTATTCTTATTGTTCTAAATTATTTTTTAAATCTAAAGCAAAAAGATTATTGAATATAAGTCTGAACTCCTAAATTGTCATTTTTTGTTGAATGTGTATTGACAAAGTTAGCTAATATCACAACTAAATTTTTGAAGTATAATCTACATAAAATAAAATTTAGTGTCTAACTTAAGCATAAAAGTTTAAATAATGTTGCTAAATACACAATATCACCACAATATACAGAATATTTGCATCCCCAATACAAAACTGTCTTGATTAATGTATGAAATACTATCTGAAAATGAGATAGTAATTGTCAACTGAGTACTCCAATATTTTTTCAAAACTGTTGTTCCTAATCCAGTTCGCATTTTTATTTGTTTTAGAATCATCTTGTCAATTTCAACAAATTTCTTTGCTATATCTTTGGGGTTGTATAGATACTGTAGGTCAATTTTAGGAGAATTGGTATATTAATGATATTGAGACTTTCAAAACTTGAACATAGTATATATCTCTATTCATTTAAGTCTTAAGGAGCTCTGATGGCTCAGTGTCTAAGGCATTTGACTGCTAACCAGAAGTTTGGCGGTTCAAACCCACAAGCCACTCTGGAAGGAAGACTGGGCGATCTACTTCTGTAAAGATTTACTACCTCAGAAACCCAAAGAGGGTCTTTGTGAGTTGAAATTGACTTGATGGCAGTGAGGTTGGTTTGGGGTTTTGTTTTAAGTTTTATTGTTTTTGCATATTGTTCCGGTTTGTAATATTTTGAATATATACTTAGTACTTTAAGTTCTTAATTTTAGTGGGTGATGGCAGGTTTTATGTTTCAAATTGCCTAGGCAATTGTTGTTTTGCCCTGTCTATTCGATTTTGTCTCTTAGTAGAACTGCCCCATAGGATTGTCTAGGCTGTAACCTTTATGGAAGCAGATGGCTACCTATTTTCTCCTGAGGAGCCTTTGAACCCTTAATCTTTTGGTTCGTAGCCCAGTGCTAAACATTGCACCACCAGGGGCAATAATATCCAGTTACTTGATCAAACAGTAATCTAAGTTTTATTTGATGGCATTCTATGGATATCATTAACATCTACAATCAGTTGATTTTAAGTAAAGTAGATTATCTCTAATAACGTGGTAGGCCTGATACAATTAAACAAATAGTCTTAGGAACAGAACTGAGAATTCCTTAAAGTAGAAGAAATTGTACCTGAAGACTACAGTGCCAGCTCTTGTCCCAGATATTCCAGCCAAATGTTTTTGGTGCCCTGGCCTATAGATTTAAGACTTCCCTAGGAAGGCTCCCACAACTGTGTAAACCAATTCATAGACACACACGCACACACGTATTACTTCTGTTTCTCTTGTGGAACTCTGACATACATAGTATAAAGAGTATTTTGAATCTATTATTCAATAATTTCTCAGCAGCATATAGTCATACAACTAGCTACTATTTTACATTAATTTATATTGAATATTTTATTTTGGTGTGTTGTTTGCAATTTACACTTTACATCTACTAGCTTTTATTTTATATTTGACTTAGCATTTTCTATATTCAAAATCATAATTGCTTCAAATAGAGATAATTTCAGTTCTACCTTTTTATTCTCACTTTCTCCCTATTATTGTACAGACCACAAGCCACTCCTAGGAAGGAAGATGGGGCAATCTACTTCTGTAGTGATACTGCCTGGGAAACCCAAAGAGGCATCGCTATGAGTCAGGTCCGACACATCGGCACATAACAACAACAACAACAGTATCTCAAGACCACACATAGAGATTGGAGAGAGAATCCTTCCCAGACAAAAGTTAGTAAAATTCATGGAACTATTCAAGGAGTGATTTTAGCTGTCTAATATTTCTCATATTGAAAATATTTCCTGCAATTCTACCTCTTTAGTGAACACTCAAATGGAAGACCATTTATGCCTAGGTTATCATACAATTTTGTCAAGATTTCCGTATAGATTTCCCTGAGAGTCTCTCAAATCTCATTAATCAACATGTGAGGCTTTTATCTTTTAACTTCCAGAAAGCCATTTCTCTGAATATATCCTGTGTTTCCCCTTATCACAAACTAAAACCTATTAAAGTCTGAGACTTTTACCCTGCATCCAAGCTGGCAAGTTAGCCTGTCAGTTTCATGGACATTGGCAGAAACAAGACTTGGGTAGAGTCAGAGAACTGTATTACAGCAAGAGTAGTAATCAGAGTATACAATTTTGTGTGTTTGTTGATATGCACCAGTTTTCTAAGCTCTAGTTTTCGTAAGGCAAAGCAAAAGAGATCAAGGTGATGTAGGTTGAATTATAGGAGAGAAAGCCAAAGGTTAGGGAATTTAATTTTTTTTTTTTTTTTTTTTTAATAATGGAGCTAGTATGTATGCCCTATTCTCTAAGGGAGACACTATTTTTATTATACTGCACACTAAGTAAATCTACCCTTTGTTCAAGAGGGATATATTTTTTTCTATTCCAAAGCTGGTCACCATGCAAGTATTTCTGGGGAGGAAAAAAAAAAAAAAATGAGAGGGAGAGAGAGGAATAAAAAAGCCAGACAGGAGAGGAGCCATAGGGGACATGGGGGAAGTCACAGCGCTGGTAGTGGACAACACCCAGGGCCAGAGCCCATGACCCTGGAACTTGGGAGTTCCAGTAAGATGGCAGATTATGCAGAAAGACTGCACAGACCCTCTTCAACAAAGAAAAGGGAAACCAATTAACACAGACACAGAAGATAATCCTGGACCCCTGAGATTGAAGGGAAGGATATAAAAGTGGAATAAATCCCAACTAGCAGAAAAATTTGCATGAAAATACCAAAAAAAGGAGACAGACTGAACTGAGGTCTGGCAGCGATCCTGAACAATCCTGAAGGCACGACACAGACATCTTTGAGAGTGCCGAGTGGCAGTAGGACCTAAGAATTAGCCTAAAAATCAGGCTGCTAGTCAGGGATTGCCCAGAGGACTGCTCTGGTGGCTGGGGAATAAATGGAGAAGGTGCAGAAAAAAGCAGCTGAGCTGTGGACTTTTTCCTGTCTAGAGGACACTGCCATTTTGAATGTCCACAAGCAGCTTGAACATTTTGGATATTTAAAGAGACAGCGCTCTTGCAGATTTCAGGGGCTTAAGAACAGGTTCTGCTTGCCAGCAACCCCAAGGACCCCTGGACCTCCAATACTGAAAAGCAACTCTCCTCATAAGACACAACTACACCCA
>NW_006922798.1:98799-99524 GCF_000298275.1 Orycteropus afer afer
GGTTGGAAAAAGATATATCAAGCAAATGGCAATAGTAAGAGAGCAGGAGTGGCAATATTAATTTCTGATCAAATTGATTTTAAGACAAAAACCACTATATGAGACAAGGAATGACATTATATAATGATTAAGAATCAATTGAATATGAAGATGATATAACCATAATAAATATCTATGGACCCAATGAAAAAAACCTAAAACTATATAAATCAGACTTTAAAAGAGTTAAAAAGCCAAATAAATGACTCCACAGTCATAGTGGGAGACATTAATACACCACTTTCTTTGAAAGATAGAACAACTGGAAAGAAACTCAAAAAAGATGTAAAAGAGCTGAAAATAGAATCTACCAATTTGCCCTTATAGACAACTACAGAGCAATTCACCCAACAGCAACACTATATACATTCTTCTCCAGTGCACATAGAAAATTTTCCATGATAGACCTTATGTTAGACTATAAAGCAAGCCTTCATAAATTTAAAAACATTGAAATACTGCAACACATCTTCTCAGATCATATGCTATCAAATTAGAAATCAACAATACGAAGATCAACAGAAAAAGAGTAAACACAGAGAAACTGAACAACACCTTCCTTGAGAAAGACTGGGTAAGAGAAGAAATCAAAATTGAAATTTGAAAATTTCTTGAATCAAACGAGAATAAAAATACAACATACCAAAATCTTTGGGACACAGCAAAAGCAGTGATCAGAGGCCAAT
>NW_006922798.1:104976-138313 GCF_000298275.1 Orycteropus afer afer
TATTGATTTGGGTGAAGAGAAGGGCAATGTACCAAACTGAGTGACCAGTATGACTGCATTGAGGAAGAGAAAGACATAGAGAGGTACATGGGAGGTACAGACAACAAAGATGAACCCTTTTGCACATACAGTACTGCATTTTCAGTGAAGGCTAACATGGGTATATAGTTGGATAGATGGGTAGACAGGCTGAACTATTTGGTATGTCTATGAAATGGGGAGTGTATCAAAGAATATATATAGGGTTGGCAGACAATGGTCCTATAAGTTTATGTGAATGATCAGAATTCCCAGGAGTATAGTAGAGTTGACAAGGGGCAAGGTTGTGGTCACGGCTTGGTCACAGCCAGCTACCCAAAGAGACTGAGTAGTTGAATCTGTGGGCTTGGGACCATAGTCACAGGGGACATCAAGCTCAATTGGCATAACATAATGTACAAAACACTGTTCTACCTCTTACTGTGGCGAGTAGCGACTGGGATCTTAAAAGCTAGCAAGCTGCCATCTAGATGCAACAATGGGTCTGTCATCATCCAGAGCAAAGAAGAATGATGAAAACCAAAATTTATGGAAACAGTTAGCCCTAGTGACTGGCACACCACCTGATCTGCAGCCTGTATGACTATGAGACCAGAAGAACTAGATGGTTCCTGGCTACCACTGTCAACTACTCTTTGGGGGATCTATCTAGGAGATACTTGATAGAAAGAGAGAACAATGTGGAACAAAACTTAAAATCATTTGGAGGAAAAAAAAAAACTGGAGAGGATAAGGTTTGCTGGTCTGATAAGAGCCTGGTGGAACCACTGAGATTATGGCCCCTAGCTGCCCTTCAGGTCTGGAATTGAACCCACACCTGTGGTTTCAACCCAAACAAAAACAGGCATATGAGTTGAATATCTACCTCAGGTGGATACACTACTTGGAGAGAACAATCATGGGAGAAAGAAGGGCTGCTTATGCACAGGGAGACAGCTCAGGGGGTAGGGATGCATGACGGGATGGACACTGGGAGGAGGTAACTATGGGGAGGAATCAGGAGGGGAGCTATTGCATTGTGGTAAACTGTGGTCAATGTCATGAGACAAAGTGTATGTGAACTGCTATATGGAAAGTGAATTTTCTCTGTAAATCTTACATAAATCACAATTAAAAAAAAAAAAAAAAAGAAAAAGAAAAAGTGCCAGACAATGTCTTTGCTTGAAAAATATGCAACAATGTGAAGCACCCATACAGATATTAAAAATGCAAAATTTCAAATCAGAAATAAGCATAGACCATTATGCATTATACCTAATATCATGTGATGATGATAATAACATATAGTCATAAATATATATTAATGCCTAAAGCATTTGTCTGCTAACCAGAAGGCTGGCCATTCAAATCCACCAGCTCCTCCTCAGAAGGAAGATTGGGGAATCTACTTCCGTAATGATATTGCCTCGGAAACCCAAGGAGGGGTTGCTATGAGTTGGATCTGACTCAATGTCAGAGTTTTGTTTTTTTGGTTTAGATGCTAAGTCTACCACTCATCTATCAACACTGGAAAAACTCACTCATTTAGGACACATGATTTGGAAGACAGTTACCTGGACAACCAACAGAAATAGATCAATATTTGTACCCATTGCAAAGAAAGGTGATCCTACAGAATGTGAAAATTATTAAAAAATACCATTAATGCCACATCTAAGTAAAACTCTGCTAAAAATAATTCAAAAAATGGTTAATGCAGTACATAGATAGGGGACTGCCAGAAATTCAAGTTGGGTTAAGAAGAAGATGTGGAATGATGAAAATCAATGCTAATGTCTGATGGATCTTGGTTGAAAACAAAGAACACTGGAAAGAAGTTTACCTGTGTTTTATTGATGATACAAAGACATTCGAGAGCGTGGATTAAAATAAATTATGGATAACATTGTAAAGAATGTGAATGCCAGAACACATAATTGTGCTAATTCTTGTGAGGAACCTATACATAATCTAGGAGACAGTTGTTTAAGCAGAGTAAGGAGATACTGCATTGTTTAAAATCCAGAAAAGTATGTTTCACGGTTGTATCCATTAACCATAATTATTCAATTTATACGCTGAGCTAATAATCCAAGGAGGTAGAATATATGAAGAACATAGCATCAAGATTGGAGGAAGACTTATTAATAACATGCAATATATATATATAACACAACCTTCCTTGCTGAAAGTGAAGAAGACATGAAGCACTTACTGATGAAGATGAAGACTAGCCTTTACTATCAACCAGAATTCAACATAAATAAAACTAAAATCCTAACAACTGGAGCAATAATAGCATCATGATAAATGGAGAAAATATTTAAGTTATCAAGGATTTCATTTTATTTGGATCCACACTCAATGCCTGTGGTAGTTAAGGATATATGTCAACTTGTACCTGATATTGAGTGGCTGGGCAGCTGGATGTCATTATTACCCATGATGAGACTGGTAATTAACTCCCTGGTAGAATCTACTATGAGCAGATGAGTAGCTGTCTTAGGAATGTGATCTGCTTCCAGTATGTAAGACACTTTGAGAAGCTTCCAGTATACAAGAAGATGCTTAGAGAAAGGTCTCTGGAGTTTTTGACATACTTGGACACTGCATGTAACAAAGTCTTCATTCAGCAGCCTGCCAATCTTGGGACTGTTTCTGGACATGAAGAAGTGGCCTGCAGTTGCTTAATAAATAATCTTGGGACAGTGAAATTTTACTTGTAGATCTTGGATTTGTCACCCTCAGCATCCAGCAAATAAATGTCCGAGTTAAGAGAAAGCTCCAGCTTCAGTGGGCTGTGAAATAGAGGGAGAACTGAAGCCCAAGGAAAGGGAAACTTCACTCAGCCCCTAGACCTGGTACTTGGAACTTAGACCCCTAGCGTCCTAAACTGTAAGAGAATAAATCTCTGTTTGTTCAAACCTCCCACTTGGGGTATTTTCTGTTATCGTAGTACTGGAGAATTGAAACATTGTTCATGGAAGCAACAGTAAAGGAATCAAATGGTATATTGCACTGGGAAAATTTGCTGCAAAAGATCTCTTTAAAGTTAAAGAGAAAGATGTCACTTTGAAGACTAAAATGCATCACCCAAACCATGGGATTTTCAATATCCTCATATGCAGTTCCACCAGTAATCTGCCAGTTTGTCGTATTGTGGTGGCTGATGTGTTGCTGTTATGCTGGAAGCTATTCCACTGGTATTTCAAATACCTGTAGAGTCACTCATGGTGAACAGGTTTCAGCAGACCTTCCAGACCAAGGAAGAACAGGAGGACAATCCACTTTTGAAAATATTTGCCACTGAAAACATTTTAAATAGAAGCAAAACATTGTCTGATATATTACTGGAAAAATTTATCAATAACAGTGAAAAACTATCTGATATAGTGCTGGAAAGTGGGCCCTTCAGTTTGGAAGGCACTTAAAATACGACTGGAGAAGAGCTACCTTCTCAGTGTAGAGTTGACTTTAATGATGTGGATGGAGTGAAGCTTTCTGGACCTTCATTTGCTAATGACACAAAATGGGAACAAACAGCTGTAAACAGCTCTTAATATTTGGAATATGGAATGTAAAATTATGAATCAAGGAAAATTCTAAGTTGTCAAGATTGAAGTGGAATACATAAAGCTCAATATCCTAGGTATTAGTGAGCTTAAAGGATAGGTGGCCCAAAAGACAGGCCCTGTGCAGTTTGGGGCAACAGTTAAAGGTTGGGTAGCCAGGAAGGTGGTCCCATGAGTTTCAAGGTAGTTCAAAGGCAGCCAAGTAGTGAGGAAAGTGGTAAGGAACAGTGAAGGGAGATGAACTTGTCTGTCAGTTCATCATTCTGTGGTGGTGTAAATGTTGATATGAGGCTAAAGGCTATGCCATTGGTGTTTCAAATACCAGCAGAGTCATCTATGATGAACAGGTTTTAGCAGAGCTTCCAGATTAAGACAGACTCAGAAAAAGGAAGAGGCTATCCACTTCTCAAACAATTGTCCAGTGAAAAACTTATGAATAGTAATGAAACACTGTCTGATATATTATTGGAAAAATTCATGAGTAGCCCTGAAACATTGTCTGATATAGTGCTGAAAGATAAGCATATCAAGTGAGAAGATAATCAAAATCTGACTGGAGACAAACTGACTCCTCAGAGTAGAGTAAATCTTAATGATATGGACGGAGTAAAAGTTTTGGGACCTCCATTTGCTGATGTGGTGCAACTCAGGATGAGAAGAAACAGCCTCACATCCAATAATAATCAGAACATGGAATGTATGAACCACAAATAGAGGAAAACTGGAAGTTGTCAAAAAATGAAAAGGAACATACAGAGATCAATATCCTAGACATCAGTGAGCTGAAATGGACTGTTTGGGGGCATTTTTAATCAGAGAACTATATAATCTACTATGCTGGAAATGACAATTTGAAGAGGAATGGTGTGGCATTCATCATCACAAAGAATGTTTCAAGGTCAATTCTGAAGTACAATGCTGTCATTGATAGAAAAATATCCATACATCTACAAGTAGACTGGATGAGAGACAGGAGCCAGGGATCCAGGCAAGGGGAGGGGACCAGGCCCCACCACCAGCAGCCAGAAAAGCAGGGGAAAGGGAAACCAAGGGGATGAGAGAGCAGAGCTCCAGTGATCCAGGTAAGGGGAGGGTGGAGAGGTTTCAAACAGCTAAGCGAGACAAACTCATCTGTCAGTTTGTCATACTATTGTGGCTTGTGTGTTGCTGTGAGGCTTGAGGCTGTGCCACTGGTGTTTCAAGTTCCAGCAGGGTTACACATGGTAAACAGGTTTCAATGCAGCTTACAGACTGAGAAAGACTAGGAAGAAGGAAGAAGGAAGAATCCATCCACTTCTCAAAGAATTAGCCAGGGAAAAGCCTACAAATAACAGAGACACACTGTCTGATACATTACTGTGTAAGTCTATGAATATTAAATATTCATAAATATTATCTGATACAGTGCAGGAGGATGAGCCTCTTAGGTCAGAAGGCTTTCAAAAAAAAACTAGGAAAGACCTGCATCGTCAGAGTAAAACCAACCTTACTGATATAGAAAAAGTAAAACTAGTGTGTCCTCCATTTGCTGATGTGGCACAACTCAAATTGAGGAGAAACAGTTCAAATATCTATTAATAATTGGAATATGGAATGTACAAAGTAAGAATCTAGGAAAATTAGAAGTTGTCAAAAATAAAATGGAATGCATAAAGATTGATATCCAAGGCATTGGTGAGCTGAAATGAACTGGTTTTGGCCATTTTGAATCAGAGAACCATATTATCTACTATGTCGAGAATGAAAAATTGAAGAGGAATGGTGTGGCATTCACCATCACAAAGGATGGTTCAAGATTTGTCCTGAAGTACAATGCTGTCAGTGATAGGATAAATCCATACCCCCACCAGGAAGACAAGTTAATACGACTATTACTCAAATTTTTGCACCAACCACTAAAGCCAAAATTGAGAAAATTGAAGATTATTATCAACTTCTGCAGTCTGAAACTGACCAAATGTGCAATAAAGATATGTAAATTACCACTGGTGACTGGAATGCAAAAGTTGGAAACAAAGAAGAATCACTGGTAGTTGGAAAACTTGGCCTTGATGACAAAAATAATGTTGGAGATTGTATGACAGAATTTTACAAGAACAGTGACTTATTCATTGCAAATACTTTTATTTTTTCAACAACATAAATGGCAGCTATACACGTGGACCTCTCCAGATAGGAGACACAGGAATCAGATTGACTACCTCTGTGGCAAGAAGTGATGGAAAAGTTCAATATCTTCAGGCAAAACAAGGCCAGGAGCTGACTGTGGAACAGACCATCAGTTGCTCATATGCAAGTACAAGTTGAAGTTGAAGACAATTAAAACAAGTCTATGATAGCCAAAATATGAACTTGAATATATCCCTCCTGAATTTATAGACCATCTAAAGAATAGATTTGATGCACTGAACACCAATGTCCAAAAGCCAGAAGAAATGGTCATCAAGAAGATTATCCATAAAGAAAGCAATGGGTCATTAAAAAGATGAGAAAAGAAGACTAAAAAGGATGACCGAAGAGACAATGAAACTTGCCCTTGAACAGAAAGTAGCTAAAGCAAATGGAAGAAATGAGAAGACAAAAGAGCTGAACAGAAGATTTCAAAGAGCAGCTCGAGAAGACATATCAATTATTATAATGAAATGCGCAAAGATCTGGAGTTAGAAAACCAAATGGGAAGAACACACTCAGCATTTCTCAAACTGAAGAAACTGAGGAAAAATGTAAGCCTCAAGTTGCAATGTTGGAAGGTTCTTTGGGCAAAATACTGAATGATGCAGGAAGTATCAAAAGAAGATGGAAAGAATACACAGATTCACTGCACCAAAACGAAATGGTTGATGTTCATCCATTTCAGGAGGTGGCTTATGATCAAGAACCAATAGTATTGAAGGAAGAAGTTGAGGCTGCACTGAAGGAATTGTTGAAGAACAAGGCTCCAGGAACTGATAGAATATCCATTGAGATGTTTCAGCAAACGGATGCCCCTCTGGAGGCACTCACTCAGTTATGCCGAAAGATTTGGAAGACAGCTACCTGGCCAACTGACTGGAAGAGATCTGTATTATTGCCCATTCCAAAGAAAGGTGATCCCACAAAATGTGCACATTATCGAACAATATCTTTAATATCACACACAAGTAAAATCTTACTGAAGATGATTCAAAAATTGTTACAGTAGTATATTGACAGAGAACTTCCAGAGGTGCTGGCTGGATTCAGAAACGGACATGGAACAAGGGATATCATTGCTGATGTCAAATGGATCTTGATTCAAAGCAAGGAATACCAGAAAGATGTTTATTTGTGTTTTATTGACTATGCAAAAGCATTCCATTGTGTGGATCATAACAAATTTTGGATAACATTGAGAAAAATGGGGAATTCCAGAACACTTAATTGTGCTCATTAGGAACCTATACATAGACCAAGAGGCGGTCATTCAAAGAAGGGGACATTGCATGGTTTAAAAATCAGGAAAGGAGTGTGTCACAGTTGTATCCTTTCACCATACTTACTCAATCTATATGCAGAGCAAATAATCCAAGAAGCAGGACTATATTGAAGAAAAACATGGCATCAGGATTGGAGGAAGGCTCATTAACAACCTGAGATATGCTTTCTGATTAGCAGTCAAGTGCCTTAGGCACTATGCTACCAGAGCATTTTCCTGAAGATTGATAGGAATTGATAGATTCAAGGAAAATTAGATTTCATCATGAACAAAGTGCGATCAATATATCAAGGACTAGAAAGCAATGGCCCTGTATATTTTGCAAAGAAGTTTAGATTGTATAACAGTATCTAATTTTGCCCAGGTGTAATTATATCATGGCTACCCTTTCCTATTAAGACAAAAGAGATGATGGGAAAGCTCAATATCATCAGTGAATATGAAACCAGGAGCTTATTGCAGAACAGACCAGCAATTGCTCATATGTAATTATAAGTTGAACCTGAAGAAAATCAATACAAGTCCAAAAGAGCCAAAGTAAAACTTTAAGCAAATTTCTCTTCTAGTTTCCTTCTTTGAATTTCCTCCCTAGGAATTTCATAGTGCCTTTAGTTTCCCTGTCAACGTAGTCATTATGTCATGTTACCCAACGTTGTTGTTGTTATGTGCTGTACAGTCGGACCCGACTCATAGCGACCCCTCCTTGGGTTTCCGAGGTAGTATCACTACGGAAGTAGATTGCCCCATTTTCCTTCCGAGGAGTGGCTGGTGAGTTTGAACAGCCAGCCTTTTGGTTAGCAGTCAAGTGCCTTAGGCACTACGCTACCAGAGCTCCCATGTTACTCAATACTGTATATGTATTTATCTCCATATTAGTATGTCGACAAATTCATGAAGAGACCATAGCCTACTTATTGTTTTTGCCCCAGTGCATGGCCCACTTGCTGCTTATATAAAGGTGTGAAAGTTTATATGTAACTAATAAATAATAAAATAATGACAGAAAAAAACTGATTAGTAGAGTTTAACATGTGAAATTTGTTCAGATAATCTCTGTGCTATGTGAAATACTTGTATTGAAGGTTAGTTTATAAAGTAGAAGGAAGTTGCATAAAATGGAAAAGTATATTTCAGAAGTTTGTTTATAAAGAATTTACAATGTATTTCATATACATAAGCAGAATATAGAAACCCATTTATATTTCTTTGTTTACCTGTATTATACATTACCTTTTTTTTTTTTTTTTTTTTGGTCCCCTTGTGAATGTCCTGTTTGGGAACACTATTACAATATTTACACTTTGTAAATATTTGTTTTCTTCCTTTCTCCATGTGGTATCTCACTCCAGCAGAATAGTCTGGATTTACATATATGATGGTGTATGAGTTTCAAGAGAGCAAAAGCAATGCTATCATGATTCTTAAAGTCTAGGGATGCAATGTTCACAGCTTCACATCCTTCATGATGCATTAATCAAAGCAAGTCATAAAGCCAGGTGAGATTCAAATGGGTGAAGGGAAAATAGACCCTATCTCTTGATGATAGGAGCAGCATGTGGATAGAAGAAGAGGAGTAATGGAATTGTTGGTGACAATTTTTAGAGACTATCTACCTACCACTCCATCTAATAGATTATTTTTATATACATTTATTCAAAAATTTTGATCATCTACTGTGTTTCAGGCATTAGTCATGGGTACTGTGGTTATATAGAGAAAAATATCATGCATTTATCTTATTTCTATGGAGAAAATAATCCATTGGAAAAGAAAACTTATAAGCAGGAAGACAAAGATAAAGAAAAGGAAAGAGTGAAACTTTAGAAAATGAAATGAATGAGTTATTAGAAAATTTGATCAAGAAAGCCAACTAGGAAGAGGTAATATGCAAGAAGCAATCTCTTCAAAGAAAGGCTCTTACTAATTTTTGCAACATGATAAGGAGGAAAACATGGTGTGGGTTTGCAGGCAACAAAATCTCAGGAATAAGAATGTCTGTTTGTCTGTGGAGTGGGGGTGTGGATTTGGTTGTCTGACTTAGTGCTGAAAGCAGTATCCTATCATCAGGAGCACAATTAGTATTAAAAGGATCTGTCATCCTATGTGTTTTGCTTACCACTCAGGTAGGAATATACCACAAATCGAATGGTTTGAACAAACAGGAGTGTATTCTCTTAAAATTTTGCAGGCTAGAAATCTGAGTTCAAAGTGCCAGGTTCTAGGGGCTGGGTGAAAGTCACTCCCTTGTACTTTAGCTCTGCCTTTGGCTCCTGGCCCACTGAAGCTGGAAGCTTTCTTCACTCAGGCAGCTGCTGGCTGCTGAGACTGACAAACTCAAGGTCAAGTAAAAAGTCATAGTCCTGATGTTACCAAACCACATGACAGGCAATTAATTCAAGTCCATTGGAAGTCCCAAGATCAGCAGAGCATGGCAGGCTACTGAATGAAGACTCTGCTATAAGCAAGGTTCAAGTCTGCCAAAAAGCTAGAGACCTGCTTCTCATATACTAGAAGCAGACCACATTCTTAAAGTAGCTACTCAGCTGCTCCAGTAGACTCTATCATGGAATTAATCACCAATCTCACCATGGGGAATAACTGCTTCCAGTAGCTCAATCACTCAACCAGGCCCAGCTAAGTTGACATACAAACTCAACTACCACTCTATGACACACAAAAATAACAAAATAAATTCTTTCTAATGCAAACAACTTACATGAAATGTCCACTAAACCCAAGTGTTTGGGAAACAAATGTCTATTGCCATAGAAATAAATGACACAATGAATACAAGGGCTATGGTTCAGAGTGGGGCAGTGGCTAAGGCATTAGACTGCTAACCAGAAGGTTGGTGGTTCAAACCCACCAACCATTCATGGAAAGAAGATGGAGCAATCTACTTCTGTAAAGATTTACCACCTCAGGAACCCAAGGGGAGTCACTATCAGTCAAAATCTACTTGATGGCAATGTTTTGTTTTGTTGTTCAGAGTGAGAACTTTTAAAAGACAAAAACATTTAAAATACTGTGGAATGTGAACTTGCGACTCTCTATGTCAGTGCTCAAACAGGCTTTCAGCTCTTGGGACTTCTGGGCTGATTAATCAAGAAAAAAAAAAAGCATTATTTATTCCTTCTGAAGGATCATTATCATCAGTTGAAATTAGTCTTGCCAAATGTTTAATGTAATACAACATACACTGAGAATAATTGGATTCTTAAAATCTGAATCATGTTTCTGAGGGATTCAGAAGGTTTGGCATATCCATACACTCCAGTTTACAATGACTGTTCCATTCCTTACAAATAGCCATTTATTACCTCCTTGATCAGGCTGCTTCTGCCTTTCTTTAAAATCTGTTTAAGCATTCACCCAAGAGACTTTGATTTTATTGGCTTGAGATGTGGCTATGACATCAGTAAATTTTACAGGCTCCCCAGATAATTATAATGTGCTAATGTGCAGCCAAAGTAGAGATTCATTGACTCAGATATATATATATATATTTTTTCTTTGTGAACAATTTGGAACAACTGGGAGTGGTTTTAATGGCTTGCTTGCTTGGTTGACTGAAAATAAGGTTCACCTGTGGCAGTAAGTAAATTAAGTTGAATTGCCAAACATTCCTTGAGATTAGTAAAGAAAAGAATTCAAAGATTACAGGGAATGAGAATGCTGGAGTAACTTTAAAACCTAAGTCATTATTCCCAGCCATTCCTACAAGTATAACTTTCGCAAGTCATTGTGCCTCTGATTCTTCTTTATCAACTTGGTTAATAACATTACTCATAGGATTAATGTGAGAATTAAATAAGTTAATTCCATTTTGTTGCTTTCAGGTGACTTGAGCCAGTTCCAACTCATAGCTACCCTATGTACAACTAAACACTGCTTGGTCCTGCACCATCCTTAAAATCGTTGATATATTTGAACACGTTGTTGTATCCACTTTGTCAATTCATCTTTTTGTGGGTCTTCCTCTGTTTTGCTGACCTTACCAAACATGATGTCCTTCTCCATGATCTGAGCCTTTCTGACAACGTGACTAAAATACAAGATAAAGTACTGCCATACTTTCATCTAAGGAACACTCCAAAGGCTGTACTTCTTCCAAGACAGATTTGTTCTTTTGGAAGCCATTGCTATATTCAGTATTATTCATAAAATTCATAATTTAAATGCATCAATTCTTCTTCTGTCTTCTTCATATTTCAGTCTTCAAATGCATAAGAGGTGATTGAAAATACCGTGGCTTAGGTAAGGAGTACCCTTAGTCTTCAAAGTGACATATTTGCTCTTTAATACTTGGAAGAGGACTTTTGAAGCAGATTTTCCCAATGCAATACATCATTTGATTTCTCGACTATTGCTTCCATAGCCACTGATTGTGGACCTAAGTAAAATGAAATCATTGCCAACTTCAAACTTTACTCCATTTATCATGATTTTGCTTATTGGTCCAGTGTAAATATTTTTGTTTTCTTTATGTTGAGGTGCAAACCATAATGAAGACTATATTGTACTCTTTGATCTTCATCAGTAGGTGCTTGCCAAAGGGTCAGGGAGGCTGCATCTTCTGACCTCCTCTAATCCCACAAGAGGAAGACAGAATCACCATCAGTAGCCCAAGGCCTATTCCTGAAAGGCCATATATGCTGCCTCCCTCCAGCCCTTTCACCAACTCTAACACCAACCGTTCCTCCAACCCTAACACCAACCATTCCTCCCACAGCACCCACCACCTCTCAAGGGTTCAAGATTTTGCTGCAGTGGCCACACAGAACTCACAGATTATGGGATTTATTAGGGAAGCAACAGGCTACAATTCAAGTTCAAGAACACACTCAGTCTCTCTCAACCCACCATCTCTCAGCCGACAGTCTCTCTCCCAGCAGTGTGTGACTCTCAGCCTCTCTCTCTCTCAGTGCTACATGTCTCTCGAGGTCTCTTTCAGCAGTATGTGTCTCCTGCATCTCTCTCTCAGCAATATGTGTCTCTCACATCTCTCTCTCAGCAATGCATGTCTCCCTTGTCTCTCAGCTTTCATTGTGAGAATTCTTCTACCTCTAGGAGGGCTCCTTTTGAGCCTGGCAGAATGGCCAAACTGATCAATCCCAACATCAGAGTTCTATACCTCAGAGAGAGCGAAATTCTGAGAAAATTACTTCATGCTGCTCCCAACAGAAGTACCCCAGGTGGATAACTTTATCAATCAGGAGCTACTCAGTTTCTCACAGCAAATTCCACCAGAGAGTTTACAAAAACTTATGGCTAGAAAAGCCACACTATGTAATTCACTATACCACAGTGCTTCAAGTTCTCTTCACTTTCAGCAAAGGAGATTGTGTCAACTGCATATCACAGGTGGTTGATGAGTCTTCCTCCAATTCTGATGCCACATTCCTCTTCATATAATGCAGCTTCTTGGATTATTTGCTCATCACACAGATTGAATATGTTGAAAAGATAGAACTCTGACACACTTTCCCTGATTTGAAATAATGCAGTATTCCCTTGTTCTGTTAGAATATCTGCCTCTAGGTCAATGTCCAGGTTCCTCATGAGAACAGTTATGTGTTCTGGAATCTCCATTCTTGTCAACATTATCCATAATCTGCTATCATCTTTATATATGAATGCTTTTGTGTAGTCAAGAAAACATAGGTAAACATCTTTCTGGTAATTTTTGCTTTCAGGCAAGGTCCATCTGACATCAACAATGATATCCCTTGTTCCATGTTCTCTTCTGAACCTGGCTTGAATTTTTGGCATTTCCTTATATATGTATTACTGAAACCATTTTTGAAATATTTTCAGCAAAATTTTACTTGCATGTGATATTAATGATATTGTTCAATAATTGTACCAATCTGTTAGATCACCTTTCTTTGCATTTCATGGAATATAGTAATGCTTTGTAATTAAAATTATACTGAATATCATAATGATGGTAATGACAAACCACCAAGATGTCCACTGTACATTCATCATCGAGACTCTAAGAAATGAATGGGGTATGACTTGACAAAATATTTCCTAAGAATTTTAGACGTGGGATTTCTATGGATGGGGAGGAATCTAAAGTGTTAGAAGAAAAGAAATAACACTAGAGTCAAAACAAGAACAATTACCATAATAGGCAGTGGCAATAATATTGAATCCAACTCATAGCAACCCCTCCTTGTGTTTCTGGAATAGTATCTCTACAGAAGTAGATTGCCCAGTCTTCCTCCCAAGGAGTGGCTGGTGGTTTTAAATCACCAGCCTTCTGGTTAGCAGTCAAATGTCTTAGGCACTATACCACCAGAGCTCCAAGAACTGACACACAGAAATTTTTCTTTTGAATTAATTGTTTCTGTCCACCATTCATCTATCAGTTTTTTGTACTGTGGTGGTTTGTGTGCTGTTGTGAAGCTGAAGGCCATGACTGGTATTTCAAATACTATCCGGGTCACCATGGTGGACAGGTTTCAGCAGAACTTCCAGACTAAGAAAGAAAAGACTGAGAAGAAGGATGGTGCCATGCACTTCTGAAAATCTTGGCCAGTGAACACCTTACGAAGAGAATTGAAACATTGTCTGATATGTTACTGGAAAACTTTATGAATAACTCAAAAACTTTGCCTGATATAGTGCCTGAAGATGAGCCTCTCAGGTTGGAAGGCAATCAAAATATGACAGGAGAAGACTTGCCTCCTCAAAGTAATGAGCTGGTTGGAGTAAAGCTTTTGGAACTTTCATTTAGTGATAGAGAATGACTCAAAATGGGAAGAAATGGTTGCAAACATTAGTTACAAATCAAACATGAAATGTACAAAGTATGAAACTAGGAAAATTGGAAGCTATCAAAAATGAAATGGAATGCATAAAGATTGATATCCTAGGCATTAGTGAACTAAAGTATACTGGTATTGGCCATTTTGATCCAGGAAATTCATTATATGGTCCATTATGCTAAGAATGACAAGTTGAGGAGGAATGACATTGCATTCATCATCAAAAGGAACATTTTGAGATCTATTCTGAAGCATAATATCACTCTTAGGAAAATATCAATATGTCTACAAAGAAGGCCAATTAATACTACTATTATTCAAATTTTTGCACCAACCACTAAAACCAAAGATGAGGAAATTAAAGACTTTTACTTACTTCTGCAGTCTGAATTTGACCAAACATGCAATCAAGATTACTACTGGTAACTGAAATGTGAAAGTTAGAAACAAATAAGGATCACTGCTAGTTGGAAAATATGGCCTTGGTTATAGACACAATGATTGAGATTGCCTGATAGAATTTTGCGAGACCAACAACTTATTCATTGCACACACCGTTTTTCAACAACATAAATGTCAGCTATAAACATGGACCTCACCAGATGGAAGACATAGGAATCAAATTGACTACATCAGTGGAAAGAGGCATGTTGAAGTTCAATATCTTCAGTCAAAAAAAGGCTAGGAGCTGAGTGTGGAACACACTATCAATTGCTCATATGCAAGTTCAAGTTGAAACTGAAGACAATTAAAACAAATCTATGAGAGTCAATGGGAGGTCTGGTGGCACAGTGCTTGAGGCATTTTACTGCTAACCAGAAGGCTGATGGTTCAAACCACCAGCCACTCCTCGGAAGGAAGATTGGGCAATCTACTTCCATAGTGATACTACCTCAGAAACCCAAGGAGGAGTTGCTATGAGTCAGATCCGACGCGAGGGCAAAGATTTTTTTTTTTTTTTTGGTTTTATAGGAGTCAGTATATGACATTGATTTAGAGACCATCTGAAGAATATATTTGATTGATTGAACATCAATGACCAAGGACCAGACAAGTTGTGTGATGACATCAAGAACATCACACATGAAGAAAACAAAAGGTGATTAAAAAGAGAAGAAATGAAGAAAATATCAAAATAGATGTCAATAAGGACTATGAAACTTGCTCTTGATTAGAAAGTAGTGAAAACAAATGGAAAACATGATGAGGTAAAAGAGCTGAAAAGAAGAGTTCAAAGGGCAGCCAGAGAAGACAAAGTATTATAATGAATTGTGCAAAGACTTGGAGATAGAAAACCAAAAAGGAAGAACATGTTCAGCATTTCTCAAGCTTAAATAATTGAAGAAAAAAATGCATGAATTGAGTTGCAATATTGAGCGATTCTATGGACAAAAGATTGAATGATGCAGGAAACATCAAGAGAAGATGGAAAGAATACACAGAGTCACTGTACAAAAAAGAATTGGTCAATGTTCTACTATTTCAGGAGGTAGCTTATGTTGAAAAACCAATGGAGCTGAAGGAAGAAATCCAAACTAACTGAAGGCATTGGCGATAAACAAAGCTCCAGGAACTGAAGGAATACCCATTGAGATGTTTCAACAAATGGATGCAAAGCAAGAGATGCTTACTTGTTTATGTCAAGAAATTTGGAAGACAGATACTTGGCCAACTGCCTTGAAGAAATGAGTATATTTTTTCCCATTCCAAAGAATGGTGATCCAGCAGAATGTGGAAATTTTAAAATGATATCATTCATATCACATGAAAGTAAATTTCTCTGGATGATATTTCAAAATTATTTGCAGAAGTATATTGACTGGAAATTTCCAGAAATTCCAGCTGAATTCAAAAGGAGACTGTAGAGAGGGATAGCATCCCTAATGTTGGTTGGATCTTGGCTGAAGTCAAAGAATATCAGAAATATGTTTACCTGTGTATTTTGACTATGCCAAGGCATTCAATTCTGTGGATCATACAAATTATGGGTAACTTTGCAAAGAATGGAATTAAAGAAGACTTATTTGAAGAAACTGTACATAGACCGAGAGGCTGCTGTTCGATAGAACAAGAGGATAGCACATGGTTTAAAATCAGCAAGGGCATGCATCTGGGTTGTATCATTTAATGATACTTATTCAATCTGTATACTGAGAAATTAATCCAAAAATCTGTATTATAAGAAAAGGAACTAAGCATTAGGATTTGAGGAAGACTCATTAACAATCTGCAAAATGCAGATGACACCAACTTGCTTGCTGAAAATGAAGAGGATTTGAAATACTCACTGATGAAGTTGAAAGACTACAGTTTTCAGTATGAATTACATCTCATCATAAAAAAAATAAAAATCATCATACCCGGACCAACCAGAAACATCATGATAATTGAGAAAAGAGTAAAGTTGGCAGGGATTTCATTTCTCTTAGATCCACAATCAGCACCCATGGGAGCAGCAGTGAAGAAATCAGACATTGTACTGCACTGAGCAAATCTGCAGCAAAAGACTTCTTTAAAGTGTTAAAAAGCAAAAATATCACATTGACGACTATAGTGAGCCTAACCATAAACCCAGTCGTGATATTTTTAATCATTTCATATGCATATGAATACTGGACACTGAATAAGGAAGACTGGACAAGAGTTGATGCCTTTGACTAGTGTTCTTGGCCAGGAATACTGAAAATACAATGGATTGCAAGAAGAACGAACATATCTGTCCTGGAAGAAGTGCAGCCAGAAATTTCCTTGGAAGCAAGAATGGCCAGACTTCATCTCACCTACTTTGCTCATGTTGTCAGAAGGTATCAGTTCCTAGAGAAGGATGTCATGGTTGGTAAAGAAGAGGGTCAGTGAAAAAGGGCAGACCTTGAATGAAATGAACTGATACAGTGGCTTTAATGATAGGTTCAAGTGTAGCAAGATTTGTGAGGATGGCACATGACTGTGTTTCGTTCTATTGTACATAGAATCACTATGAGTTGGAGCCTACTTAATGCACCTAACAATAATAATAACAGTGATTCTGAAATCTACCCTACAACTTCCAATATATAATTTATATGCTTAAATTAACTGTAATCAACTATTGAGACTTTTCCCACAAGACTGTTTCTTAATATATATGCACATAAGACTGTAATAAATTATGTTTGTAAAGTCCTTTATAAAACTGCAATTTACTGAAAATTGTAAGATACTTAAAATGAGATAGAATTTAGAGATCTCCATTGAGACCATTTTACTTTTGCTGAAAAGAAAATGGAAACTTTAAAGTAATGAAATTTATTTAACATTAATAACAATAACTTATCGAATACTTACAAAGTATTGAGCAAAGGCTAAGTGCATGCATCTCACTTAATCTTCAAAAATATGTTCAGAATTGTACTACTGTTCTATAGAATTTTGCCTTTTATGGACTGTGTATTTTTTATGATTGTGTTTCCTTTGTTGGCTTCTCAGATGTAATCTACATTTCTCCATTTTAGTTGTTGCTTTTGGGTTTATGGTGTACAACTTTACTTATCAAATTCTCAAAACAAGTGATAAGACTTCATGTAAAGTATGAGGACCTCCCAACAGTCTACCCAAATTTCCCCTTTGCAGGCCTCTGGGTCTTTAGATAACAGCATGAGAGAGAGCCTATGAACTCAGTATGTCTGATCCATATGAAAATTATTAATAATTTATTTTCAAAGACAGCACAATAATTTTCAGAGACTTCATTAAAATCAAGATTCCTGACTTGTAGCATGGTGGTCTTCCAGCTAGATGGCATCATGTTTTCCATTTGAAATAACTCTACCAGTGATTTAATGTTATTTCATCATAACAATTTCATTTTATGAAATTTGCATAATATTCAAAGTAGGTGCATTACATATCCAGCCCTCAAAGATCATTGATGTAGCTACTACAATTACTATGGTATACTACAGTTTTAATTGGAAGTTGGTATAAATTAACTAACTGAAGCATTCTGTCAAATACTTACCCAGTTTTCAGTCTTATGGAGGAAATCTGGTAGCCAGGCTAGCAAGCAAATATTTGGCAAGCACTGCATTTCTAAAATGAAACTGATAATTATACTTCTTTTACACAGCTATAATTGAATAAATCTAATTGCCTTTTCTGCTTAACTTTAATGTTAGGTTTCAAACTGTTGTATGGACAGGAAAGCAACATTTGAGAAATGATTCTAGTGTTGCTTTCCCTACTATACAGTGGTTTGAACTTGGCAATAAAGTTAAATGGAAAAGCTCTATACTCCATTTTCAATTATAGTGAAGGCAGGGAGCCACAATTATCCCTTCCATTATCATGACACTATTCATTGCTGCCTGGGGAAAATCTTCTCACTATTTTTGCTTAGTGCTGCTGTGACTCTTAAAGCGAAGAGCCCTTGACAATCAAGTTTAAAAGTAAGGGAGCAAATTAAAAGGTTGTGACATGTGTAAATACGAAAAATTTACATTTAAAATAAGAAGTGGTGGAGACAAATATATTAAGCAAGAGATTGACTTCAGAAAGCTCTGTGGGGGATAGAGACTCTTGCAAAGATTTAATCAATCCTTGATTTCAAATTTTAATTGTGATAATATTGAAATTTAGCTATCTAAAATTTACAAATATTCAAATAATGCATACTCATGATTTCAATTACAGTATTCTTTATCAATTTTTGATGAACATCTAGTTTTTTATATTATATATTTGCAAACATTTCTTAAGGAATTAACCCAAGAACCTTCACTTAGCTTTCTTTATGCTTATTCTTTAGTACATTGTTTCACAGTCTAGTTGCACACATTTATGTGGAATTCTTTTCTATATTATACTGTCCTCATTATATGGCAACGGGCTTCCTCCAGAGTTGCAATCTAAGAGAGAGAAGAATAAAATGCTTTTGTAGCCTAGCCTCCAAAGTCACACACTATGTCGTCTGCTATACTTCACTTACTTAAGAGTTACTAAATTCACCCCACATTCAAGATGTAGAAAATTAATCTCCCCATTTTAAAGTGTGGAGTACTATAGAATTTTGGGATGTATATCCAAAGCATCACAAGAAATAAAACATTTTATTTTATTGTAGCCTTCAAAAATTAATTGAAGTGTTTGGCACAGAGTTAATAAACTGAATAAGAAATGAAGGGAAAAAAATGAATGCAGAATGTGGAATATTTGGCTCTGTAGGGAATTGCATTTAAATTAGAACAACTAGTATCCAAACTCAATTATTTTCTCCTGAAATGTAAATGTTTAAATGTTTAAACTGTAAGGATTTTACCAAGAAAACATTCTACCTGTGCATACACAATCAATGACTGGCACTGCTGTCACTACTACTAGGATTGCCAGGTTTACATAGATAATTTTTCTATATTTTATCTATATGTAGGAAATTATTATCTAAGGTATTTCTTAATTCAATATTAACCTCAGAAGTTAATAATATAGTTAACAAAACACATTGAGAAATTGTAGAGCAAACAGGAAGTAGAACAAAGTTCTTAAATATTAGGCTCTGTGGTAAATTTGATAGGGTCTGAAACAGGTTTTACCACTTACAGACTGCCATGGGAAAGTACCTTAACCTCTCTGTATCTCAGTTTACTTATCAGTATAACCAAACCAAATCACTGCCATTGAATTGATTGCAACTCCTAGTGACATTATACGATAGAGTGGAATTACCCCATATGGTTTCCAAGGCTGTAAATCTCTATAAAAGGAGGCTACTTCATCTTATCTCCTCCAAGCAGCTGGTAGGTTTGAGTTGTAAACGTTTTGGTTAGCAGCCATATACTTTAATCACCATGCCGTCTGAGCACTTCACTTACCAATATAATGAGGATAAAAATAGAACCTACTCTACAGGGTCAGTGTGACACTTATGTTTACAATATGTAGACATGCAAGTTATTATAATTAAGGACAGTGAATACCTTACAGTAAGGCTGAATTACTTTTGATTTCAAGGAGTAAAATTACGACAAAAGAAGGTCTTTTCTTATGATGCAAGATAATAATAATAATAAGTAAAAGGAGAAAGCCAAATAAAGAGAGAGAAAATCAAACTTTCTCTTAATTTTCAAGGCTTCTACATTCACATTCCCAGTTCTTTATCTGAGCATCAGAAATCCACTTAACTGATGTACATTGCAGATATGATTTTGCAATTATGAAGAGGACAGCAGAAACTAATTTGGAAAAAAAAAAGGAAAATGCACTTTTTATGAATTCTTAGCAATTACCTCCATCCATTGTTTTCTTAAATACTAACCAGGTGAACATCCCCAAAAGAATTATTAGTAAGTATTCTTTACACTTTATGAAAGTGTTTCCATGGTGAACTCAAGATCAGTAGTCATAGGTTTCCAGGTAAGAGAAAAGAGCCTCTAGAGAAAACTTACACTGAACATTCCAGAGCTGTGATTATTTTCCCACTTCATTCATATCCACATATTTTTTTCCCTTCTGTGGAAAAACAAAGAAAAAAAAAATAAACAGCATTTTACTCACTTGGGCAATTAGCTCATCATTCACTTTGTTTTAAATGAAATAGGCTCATTTAGTCATTATAATGGGAGATTGGGTGGCTTCCATAACTGGCAGCTATATTGTTCTTGGAAAAAAAAAAAAAAAATTCCAGCCACTCCTCGGAAGGGAGACTGGGCAATCTACTTCCATGCAGATACTGTCACAGAAACCCAAGAAGGGGTCGCCATGAGTAGAATCCAATCAACTCAAACAGCAGCGAGTTTTTCTTCTTCCTTTCTTTCTTTTCTTCCTTCCTTCCTTTCTTTCTTTCTTTCCTTCTCTCTTTCTCCTCTCTTTCTTCTCTCTCTCTCTGTCAATTATTATTCCCTCTGGAATTCCAGGGACCAGAACTAAGATTCACAGTGTAAATTCACTATAAGTCTTGCTTTTTTTATTTTTTTCCTCAATCCAGTTTCCTATAGATGGGACTGGTAGGCTGAAATAAGTCAAAATGGTAGCTTACTTTCAATACTGTTATATTTCGTTGACAAGCATAAATCTACCCTCCAAACAAATTGTGCATTATTTTTCTTGTTTTTCTTAGTTGCTGTCATTCTGACTCATGGAGAGCCCATATGTGCAGAGTAGAACCAGTCCCAGGTGGTTTTCAAGATTGAGACCTTCAGAAGCTGATCACTACACCTATCTTTCAAGGCATCTCTGGGTGGGAACAAACGGTCAATCTTTTGGTTAGTAGTAGTCAAGCTCTTAACCATTTGCATGAACGAGGGACTCCTTTTTCTATTATAATATCCAAGACTGAGAAAGAAACACTGCTGCCAAGTTGATCCTGACCTACTGAGACTCTAAAGTGTTACTAAGTAGTACAACTAACCGCAAAGACTCCTTTATTGTAACCTTTATAGAAGCAAATTGTTAGACTTCTCTTCTGTGATGCTGCTGCAGAGGCGAGGTGTTCATACTGTCAATCTTTTGATTAATAGTGAAGCATAAGCCATTTACACCACCCAGGAACCTATTTTGTGTACTAATATTGTTTTCTTTCTATTCTGGAAAAATTAACACAGGAAAAGACTATATGGTTCCAGGGGAATTTCCAGACTAAGAGAGAATGGGTAGAAGGAAGGGGCCAGACACATCTTAAAGAGCTAGCCAGTGAAAATCTTATGAATCAAAGTGAAACACTGTACAATATATTATGGGGATAATTTATGAATAGCTCTGAAACATTGTCCAATAGAGTGTCCGAAGATGAGGCCCTCAGGTGAGAAGGCACACAAAATATGATCGGGGAAGGGTTGCCTCTTCAAAGTAGAGTCAACCTTAATGACTTGGAAGGAGTAGAGCTTTGGGGACCTCCATTTGCTGATGTGGTGTGATGCAAAATGGGAAGAAAAAGCTGCAAGCATCCATTGATAATGGGTACATAGAATGTATGAAGCATGAATCTAGGAAAAATGGAAGTTGTCAAAACTAAGATTGAAATTGTAGGCATAAGTGAGCTGAAATGGACTGGTTTTGGCCACTTTGAATCAGACAACCTTATGATTTACTATCCCAGTAGTAACAAACTGAAAAAGAATGGTGGAGGATTTGTCTTCACAAAGAATGTCTCAAGATTTATCCTGAAGTAAAATGCTGTCAGTGATAAGAAAATATTCATATGACAACAAGGAAGACAAGTGAATACTATTATTATTCAAATCTACACACAAATCGCCAAACCCAAAGGTGAGGAAATTGAGTATTTTTACCCATTCCTGCGGTCTGAAATTGATCAAATGTGCAATCAAGATGTGTTGATTATCACTGGTGATTGGAATGCAAAAGTTGGAAATAAAGAAGAATCACCAGTAGTTGGAAAAAATGGCCTCACTGATAAAAATGACTCTGGAGATTGGATGATAGAATTTTGCAAGAACAATGACTTATTCACTACACATACCTTTTTCCAACAACATAAATGGCATACACATGGAATTCACCAGACAGAACATACAGGAATTAGATTAACTACATCTATGTAAAGAGACAATGGAGAAACTCAATATCATCAGCCAAAATAAGGCCAAGAGATGAGTGTGGAACAGACCATCAACAGCTCATACGCATGTCCACGTTGAAACTGAATGCAATTAAAACAAGTCCACAGAGCCAAAATATGGCCATAATTATATCCCACCTGAATGGTAGAGACCATCTAAAGAATAGGTTGAATACATTGAACACCAATTGCCTAACACTATAGGAACCGTGGGACGATGTCAAAAATATCATCCATGATGAAAACAAAAGGAATGGAAGAAAAGACCAAAGTGGATGTCGGGAGACACTCTGAAACTTGATTTTGAATGGAGAGTAGCTAGAGTGAATGGAAGAAATGACAAGACAAAAGAGCTGAACAGAAAATTTCAAAGAGCAGCTCGAGAAGACAAAGTCAATTATTATTATGAAATGTGCAAAGACATGTTGTTGTTGTTATGTGCCATCAAGTCTGACCCGATTCATAGGGACTCCTCCTTGGGTTTCCAAGGAGATATCACTATGGAAGTAGATTGCCCCATCTTCCTTCCGAGGAATGGTTGGTGGGTTTGAACTGCCAGCCTTCTGGTTAGCAGTCCAGTGCCTTAGGCACTATGCTACCAGACCTAGAGTTAGAAAAACAAAAAGGAAGAACATACTTGGCATTTCTCAAGCTTACAGAACTGAAGAAAAAAAATCAAGCCTCTAGTTGCAACATTGAAAGATTGTATGGGCAAAATATTGAATGATTCAGGAAACATCAAAACAAGGCAGAAGGAATACACAGAGACACTGTACCAAAAAGAATTGGTCGATGTTCATCCATTTCAAGAGGTGGCACATGATCAAGAGCCAAGGGTACTGAAGGAAGAAGTGGAAGCTGCACTGAAGGAACCAGTGAAAAACAAGGCTCCAGGTACTGACAGAATACCCACTGAGATGTTTCAACAAACCGATGCTGCACTGGAGGCACTTTTTTATGCCATGAAATTTGATGACATGTACTTGACCAACTGACTGGAAAAGATCCATATTTGTACCTATTCCAAAGAAAGGTGATCCCACAGAATGTGGAAATTATTGAACAATATCATTAATATCACACACAAGTAAAATTTTGCTGAAGATATTTCAACAATGGTTGCAGCAGTGTATTGACAGGGAACTTCCAGATCTCTGGAAGTTCAAGCTGGATTCAGAAGAGACCATGAAATAGGGAATATCATTGCTGATGTGAGATGAATCTTAGCTGAAAGCATAGAATACCAAATATATATATATTTTTTACTGATATGCAAAAGCCTGGTAGCGTAGTGCCTAAGGCACTGGACTGCTAACCAGAGGACTGGCGGTTCAAACCCACCAGCAACTCCTTGGAAGAAAGATGGGGCAATCTACTTCCATAGTGATACTGCCTTGGAAACCCAAAGAGGGATTGCTATGAGTCGGGTCCGACTTGACAGCACATAACAACAACAACAACAACAACAAGCAAAAGCCTTCAATTCTGTGGAATATAAAAAACTATGGGTAACATTGAGAAGAAGGAGAATTCCAGAACACTAAATTGGACGCATGAGGAATCTGTACATACACCAGGAGGCTGTCTTTCAAACAAAATAAGGGGATGCTGTATGTTTTAAAATCAGGAAGGAAGTGTGTCAGGGTTGTATCCTGTCATCATACCTATTCAATTTGTATTCTGAGCAAATAATCTGAGAAGCTGGACTATATGAAAAAGAGTACAACATCAGGATTGGAAGAAGACTCATTAACAATCTGCAATATTCAGATGATACAACTTTGCTTGCTTAAAATACAGATAACTTAAAGCATTTACTGGTGAAATTTAAAAACTACAGTCTACATTATGGATTATACCTCAACATAAAATCAAAATCCTCACAAGTGGACCAGTAAGCAGCATCACAATAAATGAAGAAAAGATTGAAGTTGTCAAAGATTTTATATTATTTGGTTCCATAATCCACACCAATGGAAGCGTAGTCAAGAAATCAGAGGGCATACTGCACTGGGCAAATCGGTTGCAAAAGAACCCTTTGAAGTACTGAAGAGCAAAGATATCTCCTTGAAAAACCTAAGATGTGCTTAACTCAAACCATGGTGTTTTCAGTCTCTTCATATCCATGTGAAAGGTGGGCAATGAATAAGGAAAAACTAAGAAGAGTTGATGCTTTGGAGTCGTTGTCTTGATGAAAAATCTGAGAGTACCATGAACTGCTAAAAGAACAGATCTGTCCTGGAAGTAGTGCAACCAGAATGCTCCTTGGAAGCAAGAATGGCCAGGCTTCATCTCACCTACTTTGTTCATGTTGTAAGAAGGGACCATTCCCTGGAGAAGGATATCATGCTCGGTAAAGTGGAGGGTCAGCGAAAAAGGCAAAAGCCCTCAGTGTGATGGAGTGACACAGTGGCTGCAATAATGCACTCAGGTATAGCAAAAATTGTGAGACTGGCACAGGACTGAGCATGATCCTTTCTGTTGTACACAGGGTCGCTATGAGTTTGATCCAACTTAATGACACCTAACAATAACAACAAAAACAACAGCAACACTGGAACATCATAATATTCTATGAATATACTCTATGAATTAAAGAGCATCATGACTATAATGCTTTGAGTAAGTAGGGGTTTGAACTTGTGGTGGAAAGACAAATAAATTAACATTAATCACATGTATTTCCACTATTGGTCATCACAAATTCTCTAGTATCTAACTCTCTAGTTTATGACTGTATATTTTCTTATTGTTTTAATGAATGCAGATTTAAAATCTCTCAAGTCAATGCCATTAATGCTAACTAGTTTGGTAGAAAGTTAACATTTTTGCATATTGTGGGTTCATTGAACCATTCAATTGTCTCTCACATGAAGAAAACTGAAAATGCAAACTTGTTCAATTTTCTTCATTTGTATTTGAACAGATTTTACCTTAACTTTTTCAAATTGCTTTTAAATAACAATGAAAATAGTCATCATCCCATGTCCTTAACTATACATAACTTTAGTAAACTATAAAAAATCATATTTTTCTCTGATCAATAGATTTTGATTATTACTAATTACAACATTTTGTCTTCATAACAGTCTTGAAAATAATTTGAATATTTTTCTCTATTGCTAATGAAAGTTTAACCTCTCTAAAATTGCTTCCCTTTATTACCCTACTTTCTGAAAAAGTATGTTATGCTTCCTTGAAATTATTTATTAATATAGTCCTAAAAATGACAAAAATGTATTTTTTCTTCTCTTGTCCTTCAAAATCTTATATCTATAATTTGAACATAAAATCTTTAAAATTTTTATAAATCTAAACATTTACCAATTTTGAAAAACTACCTCAAATTGTATGTTCTCATAAATAAAAGAGCTTGATGTAAAGTTATTGTTCCCCTCATTTTATAGTTGAGTGAATTGGAATGTTAAGATATTAAATGTCTTAATCACGATAGGGCTAGCTTTTTTGTATAAAATCTCAAACAATAGCCAAATATAATGACTAAATTTCCAGTCTTTTTTATTTCATTTTTTGTTTGTTTTAAATTCAACATTGCGTGTACATTTAGTTTCACTCCCTATTGACCATCCCCAGCCCTAACCCAGTCTCCTCCCCTCCCTGCCTGGTAATGGCCCCTCCCCTTGTGTCCCTCATAGATATGTACTCCTATGTGTCCTGCATTTCCTCCCTGTGAATGTTGTCCCTCTGGTGCCCCTTGGTCAATTGCTGCAAGGAATGCATTTCCATAGAGTGTGTTGGAATGTCACCCTGGGTTGAGTATTCTGAATGTACATCTTGTTTACTACTGGACTGAGAACCAGCCCCTGGGAGTGAGCTTTATTCCAGGCCCAGAATGTATCCCAGGGCCATAGTATTAGGGATCTCACCAGAATCCATCAGACCAGTAATTCTGGTCATTACTGAGTTTTTGGATTCTGTTCCACATTTTTCTTCCCAGTCTATGCAGGATCTCCAGATTTGATCCTTTTCTGAGGGGTTGGCATTGGTAGCCAGGCACCATCTAGTTCTTCTAGTCTTGAATGCCATTGTGTCCTAGGGCTGATTGATTCCAAATGCCCTTGTTTTTTTGCACTCTGGTTTGCTTCCAATGCTAGGAGACCATTAGCTACATCTTAGATGGCCGCTTGAAAGCTTTTAAGATCCCAGTAGCTACTCACCACTCACCAACGTAGGAAGAGGGACGAGACTTTTATGTATTTTGTTGTGCCAATTGAGTCTGGTGTCCCCAGTACTATAGTCCTGAGTCAGTAGATCCATTGGATCTCTCTCCCACAGTGTCTGGTTGTCTGTGAAGGATTCCTCTATGTCTGTTTTTTTTGTTGTTTCTGTAAGGAATCACTGCTATCTGTGCAAGATTAGACTCTGCTGAATCTATCCTAGGTCTAGAGTGTACTCCTGTTCACTGACCCCCATCTGATCCTCTCAGATGTTTATGTGTTTATCTGTAGCCTGGTGTTTAGTGTTAATGGTAATGCAGTATTGAGGGCACACTGGATGGTATTAGCATCTGTCATCATTTTTAATAATAATGTGCTTTCTATTTAACTCCTAACAAAATATAAACTTATTAATATTCAATGTTGTTGTTGTTATGGGTTGTCAAGTTGTCCCCGACTCATAGCGACCCCTCCCTGGGTTGCCGAGGCAGTATCACTACAGAAGTAGATTGCCCAACCTTCTTTCTGAGGAGTGGCTGGTGGGTTTGAACTGCCAGCCTTCTGGTTAGCAGTCAAGTGTCTTAGGCACTATGCCACCAGAGCTCCTTAATATTCAATAGCTCTAATTATTTTTCTTCAAATTAGCAAAGTCATATATTACTAAAAATGGTGAAGTGTTCTTGTTTTCTCCTTACTTTTTTTGGTAGTATTTCATATTACAGTTTCCTAGGACTAAGATGCTAAATTTAGGCCTACATGGAATGAAGCAAGAAAGTATTTATTTTGATGAAATGAGGAATAAACAAGGTGACCATTGATGGATTGGCACTATTTTCTGTTGAGTGGAATTGAATAATTTCTAGCAGAGATTATAAGAAGTATAATAAATAGTCAGACTCCATTTTTGATATTTGACCACTTACAGCTTTCAAGTTCCAACTCTCTTTCTTCTCCTTTTGCCACACATCTGGGCAGCATGATAAGAAAGCTTAGGTGCTCCCTCTATTGGTGCCAGTGGAAAGTTCTAACCACACAAGCCTCATCCTGAGCAGGAAACCTTACCCCATATTCACTCCCTGACTACAGTAAGACCTCCAAAGCACTTGCTACTGTTTCTTTTCTGATGTCATTTTTGGACAAGTTTTAGAGCCTGTTCTGCTCTTGATAGCCTTATTATGAGTAATAAACCCTTTCACAGTCTCTTGATGCATGAAAGTTATCTTAATATCTGATTTAGTTTTCAGGGGGCTGGTCTCATTTTTGTGGGAAAACCATAAAGCATGTAATAAGCAAAATGATTTTTATGTCTGTACCATGGTTAGAAAAAATAAGTACACTTAATGCAGGGATCATGAACTCAGTTTTCTACAGCAGAGTGAAGTTTAATAAATGAAAGAGTTAGATTAGAGAATGGTGTAGTGGTTAAGGCATTTGGCTGCTAACAAAAAACTCAGTGGTTTGGACTCACCAGCTGTTCCACAGAAGATTAGGTAACCTACTTCCATAAAGATTTACAGTCGTGGAAATCCAAAGGGAGTTGCTATGAGTTAAAGTCAACTCAATGGCAGTGAGTTTAGATTGTTTTTTTGAGATTAGAGAAAACTTAATAACCTCTGAAACAATATCTACATACCTCTAGGGAATTGTTATCATCCAAGTGTGAAGTTTTAATGTTAGGTCATCCAGATTCCTCTTTGTAATTATTAAAAGAAGTTCACAGAAAATCAGTAAGGAAATACAAAAGAAAGCAATATCATCAACTGTACTTAATTGACATTTATATAGCATTCTACTCAACAATAAAATAATTGGTGGTCATTAATAATGCCAACAGAACATTTTAGAAAAAAAAAAAATAGATAACCTGCTAGGTTATAAATTAAAAAGAAAGAAAGAAAAGAAAAGGAATAACATTACCCAGAGTATTTTCTCTGATGCAAACAAACAAACAAACAAACAAAAAGATTAAATTACAAATAAATAGAAAAGATGTGAGGAAGATCTTTGGATATTTGGGAAATCATCAATACAATTCTAGATATCTCAGGTCTAAGAAGAATACAGAAGGGAACATAGAAATGAAAGTAATGGAAATACATAAAAATGTGTATGTTGTAGCTTGTGAAGAGGCTAACAAAGAATGCATAACCTTAAAAGTTTATAATAAAAAGGAAAATAATAATTTATTTAAGAACTCATCTTAATATAGTCTAAGGTAACAAAATTGAAACTAGACAGAAGGAAATAATTAAGGTACAAGAAGTGTCATGAATAGAATGGCTTCTCTGAAAATATATTTCAGTGTTTCTGAACCATGATTTTTAGTAGTTTGGCAGTCATGCAAGGGTGTAATCATTCCCCATGACATAATCAATCAGTTGTAATGGGATTAGGGTGGGAGGAAGCACTATTACTCAGGTCATCACACTGATCTAACTTGAAGGAAACTTCTTTGCAGTGTGGTCTGCATCATCTTTTATCTTACAGTAGATAAAAGTAGAGTAAAGCAAGGAGAGAAGGAGGGAACTAAGTATCAAGAAAGAAGAGTAGGAAGAGAGTGTGTCTTTGAGACTCAGAGTCCTTGCACTGAGAACCTTTCAGACCCAGGGGAAGATTCATGACAAGACACATGGAGATCTTCATAAGAAGCTGGAACTACGGATGGTGAAAAGAGACAAGAGCCTTTCCCCAGAACCGACAGAGAAAACCTTCCCTGGAGCTGATGCCCTGTATTTGTGCACATATCTTCCTAAACTGTGAGAAAATAAATTTCTGTTTGTTAAAGTCATCTGCTTGTATTTCTGTTTCAGCACACTAGATAGTTAATTGGAATCGTAGAGCTGGTGATGAATACTGAAAATACTACGAATTGCTGGAAGAACAAACAAATCTGTCTTTGAAGAAGTACAGCCAAAATGATCCTTAGAAGCGAGAGTGGCCAGACTTAGTTTCATGTACTTTGGTCACATTGTCAGAAGGGAACAGTGCCTGGAAAAGGATATTATGCTTTGTAAAGTAGAGGGTCAGAGAAAAAGAAGACCTTCAATGAGATAGATTTGACACTGTGGTTGCAACTATGGGCTCAAGCACAGCAAGGATTGTGAGGATGGTGCAGAACCAGGGAGTGTTTTCTTCTGTTGCACACAGAGTAGCTATGAGTCAGAGCCAATTTGATGGCACTCAACAATAATAAAAACAGCAACAAGTTAATTAAAATAAGGAAGAAATAAAATTAAACAGAAGGTCAATAGGCAACAAAAAAAAATCAGTGGAAACAGAAATAATAAACTTCTAGCAAAACTGATGAAGAAAATCAAGAAGACTCAATATAAAGGAAGAAAGAGTGGTCATTGCTACAAATACTTTTGTGGTTGTTAGGAGCCCTTGAGTCATTTCTGACTCAAGCAACATGCCTGATTTAAAGATTTACTATAATGCTACCTTGATCATGCAGGTGTGGTATTGACATAATAACAGCTAAATCAATTGAACTGAATAAAAGACTTCAATACATATACTCAATTAGATTTTTACAAAGGTACAAGTTAATTTAGAGTGGAAAGCTAACTTTTCAACAAATGGTGCTGGAATAACTGAACATCCATGTTGAAAAAAATGAATTCAAACCATTATGTTTTGCTTTCTGTAAATGCTAAATTGCAATGAATCATAAACCTAAACTTAAAGGATAAAAAATACAAATTCTAGATGAAAACAAACTCAAACTATTCAAAGATGTCTTAGATAGAATGCAACAATGAAAAACCATAGACAACAAAGAGATAAAATGGTTTCATTGAAAATTCAAAACTTCTTTTCATACATTATTTCTGTGAAAATGTACATGAGATCAATGAGCTTGTGAAAATGATTACAAAAGATATATCTGAAAAATGACTTATATACAGAATAAATGCAACTCTTACATCTCAATAATAATAAGAGTACATAAAATAATCTGTAAATATGAAAGGATAATTTTGAACAGACACTTCAAAAGAGAAGCTTTAGGAATGGCCAATTTAAAAGCAAACTCGAAATTATTAGTCATATTTTAAAATGATTAAGCTATAACAAGATATTACAACACAACCATTAAAATGACAACAATTAAAATGATTGGCAATTGTTAAGGCTTGGAAATGTGTGGAAAACTGAAACTATTAGTCATTGATGTTGGGAATATAAAATGATAGATCCACTTTGGAAAAGGATTTGTCATTTTAATATGAATATAAATCAATATGTGCAATATAATCCAGCCATTGGACTCCAAACATTTTATCAAGATAAATAAAAGGATATGTTCATGTAAGAATTGCTAAGGCCCTCAATGAGATGGTTTGACACAGTGGCTGCAATAATGGGCTCACATATAGCATGGATTGTGAGGCTGGGACGGGACTGGGCAATGTTTTGTTCTGTTGCACACAGGGTTGCTGAGTTGGACTGAATCTATGGCACCTGACAACAACAGCAACAACAACATATAAACATATTATTGCTCATTAGTTAAAAGGAATGAGCTATTTATACATTTGACAATATGGATAAATATCAAAATAATTATTAAGTGAGTTGAAAGAAGCAAAAGAAAGCATACTAAAGAAAAACACTTTCCATGAAAGCTATAAGTGATGTAGAGAATATGATTTGACATAATTTAAGGATGTTTTCCAATACTATTTATCATCTTCCATGTTTTGTTCAGACAAAATAATTGACCACCCATTGACAATGCTCTACTCAAATTTGATGAAATAACAGAATTACAATTTTAAAGAACATGTGAATCAAAATACCAGTTTCAATCTTTAATTTCCAAGAACTTTAACTCATCAAGGATCCCTGATGGCACAGTGGTCTAAGTTCTCGACTGCAAACCAATATGTCAGGGTTTCAAACCCAACAGCTGTTCGGTGGGAGAAAGATGTAGCAGTTAACTTCTACACAAATTTACAACCTTGCAAATACTATGGGCCAGTTTTACTAGAGTATGTGTCATTATAGACTTCATGGCAATATGACAATATTTTTTGTTTGTTTGCTTTAATTAATCAACTATAAGTAATCACATTTTTTTTTATCGGTCCCCCCTTTTCTTTTCTTTCTTTCTTTCTTTTTTTTTTTTTTTCATAACTGTTGGTATTTGACATCAGGGACATTAAGGACTGTATTGGACATCATATCGTACAATAGAGCCATTCTTACTGCCCTCCTAGAGTTATAAGGAGAATTCCACTTATAAATTGAAATTGCACTTTCTTACACTTGTTCAATCTACCTATTTCAATTCTGTTAGGAAGCCATTGTCCTTATCCATGATATAAAGACACCTCTATTTGAGGAATTATTAGTTAAATTATTTGTGTAATTCCAGAACACTTGATTGTACTCGTGAGGAACTTGAACATAGAGCAGGAGGCTGTCGTTTGAACAGAACAAGGGGATGCTGCATGGTTTAATACCAGGAATGGAGTACATCAAGGTTGTATCCTTTCACCACACTTATTCAATTTGTATGCTGAGCAAATAATCAGAGAAATCTGGATTACATGAAAAAGAACATGGCATCAGGATTGGAGGAAGACTTATTAACAATCTGCGATACACAGATGACACGACTTTCCTTGCTGAAAGTGATGATGACTTGAAGCCCTTACTGATGAAGATTAAAGACTGCTGTATAGATTGCACCTCAATACAAAGAAAACAAAAATCCTCACAACTGGTCGAATAAACAGTTTCACGATAAACAGAGAAAAGTTTGAAGTTGTCAAGGATTTCATATTACTTGGTGTTCTACAATCAATGCCAATGGAACTAGCAGTCAAGACATCAGACACAGTATTGTTTTGGGAAAATCTGCTGCAAAAGACCTCTTTCAAGTGGTGAAGAGCAAAGATATCTCCTTGAAAACTAAAGTGCACCTAACCCAAGCCATGGTATTTTCAATGACCTCTTCTTATGCATGTACGAGCTGGACAATAAATAAGGAAATCTGAAGAAGAGTTGATGCTTTTGATTTATGGTGTTAGGGAAGAATGCTAAGAGTACTACAGACTCCTAAAAGGACTAATAGATTGGTCCTGAAAGAAGTGCAGCTGGAAAGCTCCTTGGATGCAAGAATGGCCAGACCTTGTCTCACCTATTTTGGTCATGTTGTCAGAAGAAATAATTCCCTGGAGAAGGATATCATGCTTGGTAAAGTTGAGGGTCAACGAAGAAGGGGAAGGCTCTCAATGAAATAGATTGACACACTGGCTGCAATGATGGGCTTGGGTATAGCACGGACCATGAGGCTGGCATAGGACCAGGCAGAGTTTCGTTCTGCTGTGCAGAGGATCGCTATGAGTCAGAGACAACTTGATGACACCTAACAAGAACATATTAAAATTTAGTTAACTTATTTACTCTAATCAGTGCCAAACTTGCTTAAACTGAGTTTAAAATAATTCTCTATGTTCGTTACTAACATGCACCTACACACACACACATTCCAAAAAAACAAACTGCCATCTAGTCCATTCTGACTCAAGGACTCCTGTTAGGTTTCTATGGAGGTAAATCTTTACTGAAGGAGATTGTCCTATGTACCTTCCACAGAACTACTGGCTGGTTTGAACCATCAACCTTCTGATTAGCAGTCAAATGCCTTAAGGAATACACCACCAGTGCTCCTTACACGCATTATTGGTGCCATTTATATTGCTGTTGCTGTTGATAGGTGCCATTAAATTGGTTTCAACTCATAGCTACACTATGTACAAAAGAAAAAAAAAAAAAAA
>NW_006922798.1:139153-143374 GCF_000298275.1 Orycteropus afer afer
AGATCTGCTGCAAAAGACCTCTATCAAGTGAAGAAGAAAAAATACTTCACAAATTCAATCATTTCTCCATTTATAAGATGTTGCCTATTGGTCCAGTTGTGAGGATTTTTTACATTGTTCAGTAATGTCTGTATTCTGTTGGATCACTTTTCTTTGGAATGAGCACAAGTATGAAGCTATTCCATTAAATTGGTGTTTTGGCCCTCTAGTGCTGCTCTGACAGAGAATAACACAAATGGTGGTTTGAACAAACAAGAATTTATTCTCTTACAGTTTAGGAAGCTAGAAGTCTGAGTTCAAAGTGCTAGCATTAGGGGCTGGGTAAAGGCTACTCAACCTTGGGCTCTGCCTCTTTCTCCTGGCCCACTGAAGCTGAAGGCTTCTCTTAACTCAGGTAGCTGCTGGCTGCTGAGGCTGATAAACCCACAATTGACAACTAAAATGGCACACTCTCAAGATTATCAAGCAACATGGCAGGCCACTTATGAAACAATACCAAGACCAGCATACAATATGGAAGGCTGCTGAATGAAGACTCAGCTATATGCACAGTCCAGGCATGCCAAAAGCTCAGAAACCTTTCTCAAAGCTGTCTTCCAATACACTGGAAGCAGACACATCCCTAAGGCAACTACTCAGCTGCTTCAGTAGATTCCACTAAAGAGTTAATTACCAATCTCACTATGGAACATAACTACATCCAGTTGCCCAGCCCCTCAATCAGGCCCAACCAAGTTAACCCATAACTTTAACTACCATAGTTTGCCAGGTACCTGCCTTCCAAATTTCTTGCTATAGATGTGTGAGCATTTTCAATGTTATATGCATTTGGTGAAGCATATCACTTGGTATTCTATCAATTCCTGGAGGCTTGTTTTATGTCAATGCTCAGTGCACCTTGAACTTCTTCCTTCAGTAGCATTGGTTCTGGGTCACATTCTACCTCTTGAAATGGTTGAACATGAACTGATTCTTTTTGGTTCAATTACTGTATTCCTTCCATGTTCTTTTGATGCTTCTTGCATATTTGATGCTTCTCAATATTTTGCCTATTGACTCCTTCAGTACTGCAACTCAAGGCTTGATTTTTTTTTTTTCCCAGTTCTTTCATTTTGAGAAATACTGAGCATGTTTGTCCCTTTGGGTTTTCTATCTCCAGGTCTTTGCACATTTCTTTATACTACTTGACTTTGTCTTCTGGAGTAGGCCTTTGAAATCTTCTATTCAGCTCTTCTATGTCATCGGTTCTTCCATTCACTTTAGCTTGGAAGAGCAATTTTCAGCATCTATTCAGATATCTATTTTTTTTTTTTTTATTTCTTACCTGTAATAACGATTTTCTTTCTCTTTCTTCTTATATAAATCCTTCATTCCATCCACCACAACTCATCTGGTCTTCATTCATTAGTGGTCAATTGTTCAAATCTATTCTTGAGATGATTTCTAAGCACAAGTGAGATTTAATCAATGTAACTTTTTAACTTGTTTAAATTTCCATGGAGTTGTTTAATTTTCTTAAGGTTCAACTTGAACTTACAGACGAGCAATTATCTGTTCAGCAGTTGACTCTAGGACTTGGTCTGACTGATAATATTAACTTCTCCATTGTCTTTTTCTGCAGAGGTAGTCAACTTGTACATCATCTGGTGAAGTCCAAGTGTCTAGTCACCGTTTGGTTGTTGGAAAAAGGTGTTTGCAATGGATAAGTTGTTGATGTTGCAAAATTGTACTTTGCCAACTTTGGTATCATTTCTATCACCAAGGCCATATTTTCCAAGTACTTGCTTTTTTATCTCCAACCTTAACATTCTAATCACCAGTAATTATTGATGCATCTTCATTGCTTGCTTGATCAATTTCAGACTGCAGAAGTAGGTAAAGATCTTCCATTTCTTCATCTTCAGCTTTAGTGATAGGTGCATAATTTTGGACAATACTTGAATTAATTGGTCTAACTTGTAGACAAATGAATATTATGCTATTACTGACAGCATTGTTCTTCAGGGTAGGTCTTGAAATATTCTTTTTGATCATAAATATGATATCATTCCTCTTTTATTTGTTAATCCTGGCATAGTAAACCTTATAATTGTCAACTGAAAATGATAAATACTATTCCATTTCAGCTCACTAATGCCTGGTATATTGATCTTTACATTAATGGACTGGAATGTAAAGAATACTCCATCTAAAAAAGGGTTAAATATGAGGTTTGATCATTGTTTTTAAAAATACAGGGTTAGATCATTTGAGGTTGAATGTAATGATGAAAAACAGTAAACAACAGGAATAGTCAATGTAATGTTTTAACTCTAGGTGATATAGATAGAATGTTATGTATTGATAATACTTCTTAGGAGCTCTTATGGCACTGTGATTAAATAATTGGGCTGTTAACCAAAAGGTGGCAGTTGGAACCCTCATCCACTCCACAGGACAAAGGTGAAGCAGTGTGCTTCCATGAAGATTTACAGCCTTGGAAATTCTACGAGGTTGTTCTACTCTGTCCTATAGGGTTGCTATAAGTTACAATCCTTGCTACACTTGAGCCCATCATTGCAGCTATTGTATCAATACATCTTGTTGATGGTCTTCCCCTTTTTTGCTGACCCTCTATTTTACCAAAAATGATATCCTTCTCTAAGGACTGGTCCCTTCTGATAACATGACCAAAGTAGATGAGATTTGTTCATTCTGGCAGTCCACAGTATTTTCAGCATTCCTTACCAAAACCGCAATTCAAAGGCATCAACTCTTCCTCATACTTCTTTATACATTGTCCAGTTTTTGCACATGTATTAGGCAATTGAAAATGCTATGGCTTTGGTCAGGTGCACCTTAGTCTTCAAGATGACACCTTTTCTCCTTAACACTTTAAAGAGTTCTTCGTAGCAGATTTGCCCAGTGCAATAAAACATTTGATTCTTGACTTCTGCTTCCAAGAGTGTTATGTGGATCCAAGTAAAATGAAATCCTTGACAACTTCAATCTTTTCTCCATTTATCATGATGTGCTTATTGACCTAGTTTTGAGAATTTTGTTTTCTTCATGTTGAGGTGTAATCCATAATTTAAAATGGTAATTTTGGTCTTCATCAGTAAGTGCTTCAAGTCCTCTTTACTTTCAGCAAGCCAGGTTGGGTCACAGCTTGTTAATGAGTCTTCCTTAACTCTTGATGCTACATTCTACTTCATATAGTCCAGCTTGTCAGACTATTTGCTCAGCATACAGAATGAATAATTATGGTGAAAGGATACAGCCCTGATGCACATTTTGCCTGATGCTGATTAGTACTTACCTGTATTTCATCTTATGACTAGATAAGTACAGTAAACTGATTACTTCAGGTAATACCACAATTATAAAATTAAATAGCTGTCAATAGTAATTTTATACTGTTGACACTGAATGCATTTTTGTGTGTTTCAATTTAAAGAAAAAAATTACATAAGAACATAGCTTATATGATCCCTCTATACTGGACAGATAAACGTCTGTTCTAAAAAGAAACAGAACCAATCCAGATAGATTTAACGAAGCAGTGGTGGGCTTCTCTCTCTGAAACGTCTCCTTTTAGCTCATTTTTACTGTCCAAGTTCATCATCCGTTGTTAATACAATTCCTTTTTATCTCCAAGAGCAATCACAACAAAAATACATTTCTGTGGGATTGCCTTTTGCACGCTCCAAAGAATACATAGCCCTTATGTGGCCAGGTGTGCACAACAGGAAAGAGTTAAGATGAAGCCGTCAGAATGATCACAACTGTGCCTTGATGAGCTCTTGTTATTTTAAGACACACCTGCTCCAAGTCAGCAGGATTTCAGAGGAAAATCAGAAATGTGTTGGATGTGTCCCAAGGCACATAAAAGATTGAATTCAATTCTGTCTAGCTGATGTTTAGAAATTTACAGCCGTGCTGACTGGGCTAAATGCCTTTCTTGCAAAATTCCAGAAGACACAGTGTTGTATTTGTCGGAGAAAATTACATAGTAGATCCCTTGTTAAAAATGCATAACCTCCTGTTTGCCCTCATCCTTCCTTCTTTCTCCTGAGTCAGAATACTGGACTTTACCAAAGTGGAAATGTGATGGGAGATATATGCATTATTTCTAATGGAAGATTGGAGTCTTTTCACAACTTGAGGGTTAATTGATGATTCATAAATGGGCTAGTATTTGTACTCTAAACCATCTAATTTAAAAGAATATATATTAAATAT
>NW_006922798.1:143521-147887 GCF_000298275.1 Orycteropus afer afer
AATCAGGAAGAAATAAGACAATATTGGCTTGTTTTGTTTGGGAAGTATAGTGTAGAAAATCACAGAAATTGGAGCCAAAGTAAAAATTTAATTTCATCTAAGAAAGAAAATCAAATCCACTGCCATTGAGTTAATTCTGACTCATAGAAACCCTAAAAGACAGAGTAGAACTGCCACATAGGGTTTCCATATCTTCATGGGAACAGACAGCCATATCTTTGTCTGTGGAGCAACTGGTGGGTTCAAACCATCAGCTTTTTGGTTAGCAGCCAAATGCTTTAACAGATAAACTACAAGGTCTTTTTTATTTGCTAAAGTATCTCATATTATGCATTACTATATTCCTGTGAAAAAAGTAAAAACACAAAAATCACAAACATAAAGAAACTGTAAAATAAGAATTGATTCTAAAGTCTTGACAGAAATTTAAATGAATGAATATTTAATTATTTATTTAAATAAATACTGTTATATACACATGTAAAATAAATGTTATTATATATGTATGTAATATTGTATATAAACATAAATTTATTTAAATAAATAAATGTTGTTATATGTACATGTGTATGTATATTTAATAATGTAATAACATACTATACCTTATTTTGGGAGCTCTGGTGGCATAGTGCCTAAAGCCTTTGACTGCTAACCAGAAGGCTGGTGGTTCAAACCCACCAGCCACTCCTGAGAAGAAAGGTTGGGCAATCTACTTCCATAGTGATACCACCTTGAAAACTCAAAGAGGGGTTGCTATTAATCAGGTCCAACTCAAAAGCACATAACAACAACCACAACAACATAACCTATTCCAAAAAATACATATTAGTTATTATTATTGCATATCAAATAATGAATTGTTCTTCCTTAGGAAATCATGCAAAAGTAATTTATTTAAAAGAATTTTCTGCAGGGTTAGGGTTGGGCATGGTAAATGGGAAGTGAAACTAAATGTACATATAATGTTGAATGTAAAACAAACCCTTAAAATACTATAAAAAAATTTTAAGTGCATAAAGTCTTATGTGGTACTATGTTCAAGAGGTTGCTTTCAAAATGTATACATGAAGTGTCAAATTATATATAATTATTAACTATAAAACCATAGGCTTTACTAGATACATGACTAAGTTGTGATAGGACTTCAATATGCTTATGAAAATAAGAAGTCCTGCTAGGCCATGGTACTCAGCAGAAAATCACTATGTGTCTAGAGATTTATGGAAAATTTTGTAAAAGGAACACATATTGGCAAATACTAGTGAAAATGGTTTGATATAGCTAATACCCTGGATTCATGAAGAACTGATTATGTTTTTCAGTGCAAGAAAACATTGTTATATTAGTTAAATTTAGAAAAAAAAAAATGAGTAAGTATAAAAAGCACTTATTTCAATTTACCAAACACTGGATGAATTATAGAATGTAATCAAGAACATAACACATGAAGAAAGTAAAAGGACATTAAAAAGATAGAAAAGGAGGAAAAGACCAAATTGGATGTCCAAAGAGACTCTGAATCTTGCTGTTTAACAAAGAGTAGCTAAAAGAAATGCAACAAATGAGAAAAAAAAAAAAGAGCTGCACAGACAATTTCAATAGGCAGCTCAAGCAGACAAATTTATTTATTATAATGAAATGTGCAAAGACCTGGAGTTAGAAAACCAAAAGAGAAGAGCATGCTCAGGATTTCTCAAACAGAAAGAGCTGAAGATAACTTTCAAGTCTTGAGTGGCAATAATAAAGGATTCTAAAGGCAAAATACTGAATGATTCTGGACTCATCAAAAGAAGATGAAAAGAATACACAGAGATACTGTTTGAAAAAGAATTGGTCAACATTCAACTGTTTCAGGAAGGAGTATATCATCAAGAGTTAATGGTATTGAAGGAAGAAGTCCAAACTTGGTGAGAACTACCTGGCGAACCTACTGGAAGAGAGTCATATTTATGCTCATTCCAAAGTTAAATGCAACAATGCAACACACTGCCACGGAGTCAGATCTAACTCATAGTGACTCAAAAGAATGTGGAAATTATGAAACAATATCATTAATATCACATGCAAGTAAAATTTTGATGAAGATAATTTTAAAATAGTTGTAGCATTATATTGAAAGGTAACTTCTAGAAATTCAAGTAGGATTCAGAAGATAGTGTGGAATGTGGTACATCATTGTTGATGTCAGATGGATCTTGGATGAAACAAAATAATACCAGAAAGTTGTTTACTTTTGACTTAGCAAAGGTATTTGACTGTATGGATCATAATTAATTGGGATAACATTGTTAAGAATTGGAATTCCAGACACTTAATTGTGCTCATGAGAAACCTGTATATAGACCAAGAAGCAGTTGTTCAAATTGAACAAGGGGATAATGTACAATCAGGAAAGGTGTTTCCAAGGGATATATCTTTTCACCATACTTATTCAGTCTCTACCTTGAGCAAGGGAGCTCTGGTAGCATAGTGGCTAAGACACTAGCGTGCTATCCAGACAGCTGGCGGTTCAAACCCACCAGCCACTCCTCGGAAGGAAGGTTGGGCAATCCTACTTCCGTAGTGATACTGCCTCGGAAACCCAAGGAGGGGTCGCTATGAGTCGGGTTTGACTCGACAGCATGTAACAACAACAACATCTTGAGCAAATAAACTGTAAAGCTGGGCTATATGAAAAAGAACACGGCATCAGAATTGAAGAAAGACTCATTAACAACCTGTGATATGCAAATGACACAATTGTTCTTGCTGAAAGTGAAGACAACTTGAAATATTTACTGAAGAAGTTCAAGGACTACAGCCATCAGTATGAATTACACTTCAATGTACAGAAAAGGAAATTCCTTAAAACTGGACTAAAAATACAAAATCATGGTACATGGAGGAAAGACTGAACTTGTCAGCGATTTCATTTTACCTAGATCCACAATCAACACACATGGAAACAGCAGTCAAAACGTATTGCTCTGGGCAAATGTGCTGGAAAAGACCTCTTTAAAATATTAAAGAGCAAAGATGTTAATTTGAAAATAAAACAAACTCAACACAAGGCACTGCCAGCAAGTAGGATCTGACTCATAGCAACCTCTCCTTGGATTTCCAAGGCGTTGTCATTACAGATATAGATTGCTCAACCTTCCTTCCAGGGAATGGCTGGTTGGGTTGAACCACCAGCCTTCTGGTTAGAAGTCAAATGCCTTAGGCATTATGCTATCAGAGCTCACCTTTGAAAACTAAAGTGTACATAACTCAAGCCATGGTATTTTAAATTATCTCCTATGCATGTGATAACTGGACAATGAATAAAGGAGACTGAAGAAGAACTGGTGTTTTTGAATTGTGGTGTTGGTGAAGGATACTGAAAGTAACATGGACTTCCAAAAGAACAAACAAATTTGTCTTGGAAGAAGTATACTTCTAAGGAGTATATAAGTACTCGTCATAAGTGAGAATGTCCAGATTTAGTCTCATCTGCTTTGGTAATATTGTCAGAAGGAAATAGTCCCGGGAGAAGAATGCTATGCTCGGTAAAGCAGATAGTCATTGAAAAAGGGGAAGACACTAAATGAGATTGATTAATACAGTGATACAGGAGTAGGCAGTGCTTTGTTCTATTGGACATAAAATTTCTGTAAATCAAAACTAACTCAACGGAACCTATCATTCTCTCTCTCTCTCTCTCTCTCTCTCTCTCTCTCTCTATATATATATATATATATATATATACACATATATATGTTAACTCTATGTATATAGTTTATTATAGTAAAGCACTTGTCTATATTTGATCTAAGAACTTTCTCATATAGCCTCCAAAATACTTGAGAACTCTGAAGATGATGTTTACACAATACGTGCTATTAAGATACTCACAAACATCTAAAGAACTATGATGGTGCATAGTGAAAAGAGGAAGATGCAAATTAGGATCCTCAGACTTAATAGACTATAAAGACATAATGCAGTGTGATAGAGAAAGCATGCAATGGAATGTATATATATATTTGCTAAGAAGGAAAATAAGCTTTAGTGTTACTCTGAACTTTGGTCAAGAGCATGGAAAATATGTTATTTAAAATATACTAAGGGAAGAATTCACCACTTGTCTATCAGCTTGTTGTACTCTGGTGGTTTGTACAATGCTATGATGCTAAAATCTACGCCGCAGGCATTTCAAACACCAGCAAGGTCATGCATGTTGTACAGGTTTCTATGCAGCTTCCAAACTAAGACAGACTAGGAAGAAAGGCTTGGGGATCTACCTCTAAAAAAATTGGCCAATGAATACCTATTAAATAGTGTTGGACTGTGTTGGATTGGGTTCTCTAGAGAAACACAAAAACCAGCAAAGTATATATATATATAT
>NW_006922798.1:153927-155216 GCF_000298275.1 Orycteropus afer afer
CAGGTAGGCCACACCCCTGGGGAAACTCCCCCTAGACTGACCGGCTGCTTAGAACGCAGTCATGTGATCCATCATGGGAACCACCACTCACAACTGGAGTCCAGCCAAGTTGACACATCTTCAACTATCACATGGACCATAGTCTGAAACAGTGCTGGAAGAGGAGCTATCAAGTTGGAAAACACTTAAAATATTATTGGGGAACAGCTGAACCTTCAAAATAGAATAGATCATAATGAGGTGGATGATGCAAAATTTTCTGGGACATCATTTTCTAATGTGGCATGATTACAAACGAGAAGAAACAGCAGCAGACACACACTGATAATTGAAATGTGGAAAGTATGAAGGATGAATCTAGGAAATATGGAAGTCATAAAAAATAAGATGGAAATCCTCAGTATTAGTGAGCTGAAATGACTGATACTGCCTACTTTACTAAAAGTCATATGTTCTACTATGCCAGAAATGACAAAGAGGAATAATGTTGCATTATTCATCAAAAGGAACATTTCAAGACCCATCTTGAAGTAAAATGTTGCTGGTGATGGAAGAGTAAACATATGTCTACAAGGAAATGAAATTAATGTTACTATTATTCAAATTTACACACCAAACATTAATGTCATAGATGAAGAAATCAAATTTTGAACAATTTCTGCAGCTTGAAATTGAGCAAACATGCAATCAAGATGCAATAATACTTACTGGTGATCGGAATATGAAATTTGGAAACAAAGAAGGTGGATTGGTAGTTTCAAAATATGGCCTTGCTGATAGATAAAGATATTATGTGATAGAATTTTGCAATGACTTATTCATTGCCAATGCATTTTTCAATATTAAAGAGCAACTATACTTGTGGACCTTACTGAATGGAATATACAGAAATTAATCTGAGTACATCTGTGGATAAAGACAATGGAGAAGCTTAACACCATTAGTTAGAACAAGAGGAGACTGCAAAATAGATCAGAAATTTATCCTATTCAAGTTCAAATTGAAGCTGGAGAAAATTAAAACATCTATGAGAGCAAAGAATTGACTGAATATCCCTCTTTTATTTAGAGACCATTGCAAAAAATAGATTTGAGTCATTAAACACTATGACCAAAGACTAGAAGAATTGTGTAATGACATCAAGGATTTATACATGAAGAGAGCAAAAGGTAACTAAAAGGACAAAACAAAACAAAACTCACTGCTGTCGAGTCGGAGCTGACTCATAGTGACCTCTCTCTCAGTTTCCGAGGCAATCTACAGAAATAGATTGCCCAATCTTGCTTCCG
>NW_006922798.1:155316-158010 GCF_000298275.1 Orycteropus afer afer
GTACAGCCATGACTATCTCATCTGAATTTAGAGACCATCTTAAGAATAGATTTAACACATTGAACACTAATGACGGAGACCAGACAAGTTGTGGGATAGCATCAAAGAACATCCTATGTGAGGACAGCAAAAAGTCATTAAAAAACAAGAAAGGAAAAAAAAAAAAAGACCAAAAAATGGATGTCAGAAGAAACTCTGAGACATGCTCTTGAATAGAACTTAGCTCAATCTAATGAGAAGGGGGGGAAAAAAAAAAAAGAAGAAGAAGTTGAAGTAAAAGAACTGAATGCAAGATTTCAAAGGGCAAACTCCAGAGACAAAATAAAGCATTGCAATCATGGCCAAAGACCTGGAGTTAGAAAACCAAAACAGAAGAAATTGCTCAGCATTTCTCAAGATCCAAGAAATGAAGAAAAATTTCAACCCCCGAGTAACAATTTTGAATTATTTGATGTACAAAAAAAAGGGGGGTGGGGTGGGGGTTGAACAACACAAAAAACAGCAAATGAAGATGGAAAGAAAATACAGAGTTATTGTACCAAATATAATCGGTTGATGTTCAACCATTTCAGGAAGAAGCATATGATTAAGAACTGAAGGAAGAAGTCTAAGCTGTATTGAAGGAAGACATCAGTGGAAATTCATGGAAATTCCAGGAATTCATGGAACACCATTAGAGATCTTTCAACAAATGGATGCAACCCTGGAAGTTCTTACCCTTCTATGATAAGAAATACGGAAGAAAGCTACATGTCCAACTGACTGGAAAAGATCAAATTTATACCTATTTCAAAGGAAAGTGATCCAACTGAGTATGGAAATTATTGAATGACATCATTAATATTACATACAAGCAAAATTTTGTTGAAGATGATTCAGAAGTGGTTGCAGCAGCACATCTAAAGGAACTGCCAGAAATTCAAGCCAGATTCAGAAGATGTAGAACAAAAGGGATATCATTGCTGATATAAGATGGATCTTGACTGAAAGCAGGGAAGGAAAAACTGCTTACCTGTGATCTATTGGCTCTGCAAAGGCATTTGACTGTGGAGGGTCATCAAAATTTTTGAATAATATTATGGAGTATGGGAATTCCAGAACATTCAGTTGTACTCATGTGAAGCCTTTATATAGAACAAGAGACAATCTTTTAAACAGAACAAGGGAATATTGCACTGTTTAAAACCAGGAAAAGTGTGTGTCACCTTTAATAAAGATTCAATTGTATGTTGAGCAAATAATCCAAGAAGCTGGACTATATGAAGAAGAATGTGGCATCAGGATTGATAGAAGACTCATTAACAACTTGAGATATGCAGATGATACAGCCTTGCTTGCTGAAAGTGAAGAGACTTAAAAAATTTGCTGATGAAATCAAGACAACAGCCTTATGACTAGGTTGCAATATGAACATAAAGAAAAAAAAAAAAAATCCTCATAAATAGACCAGTTAGCAACACCATGGTAAATGAGGAAGATATTGAAGTTATCTAGGATTTCATTTTAATATTGTCCATAATCACAGCCCATGGAAGCATGATGAAATGATGAAATACATTGGACACTTCTGCAAAAGATCCCTTTAAAGTGTTGAAATGCTACGATGTCACATTGAGGAGAAAAGTATGCCTAAGGCAAACCATTGTATCTTTTTTTCATCACCTCATAAGTGTGGTAACTGGACAATGAATAAGTAACTAAAGAAGAATTGATGCTTTTGAATTATGCTGTTTGTAAAGAATAATTAATATACCATGCATTGCCAGAAAAAAAAAATATTGGAATAAGTACAACAAAAATCCTCCTTAGAAGGCAGGATGGTGAGAATTTACTTCATGTACTTGGGACATATTATCAGTAGAGCTAGTCCCTGGAGAAGGTCAAAGTAAAGTAGAGGTAAAATAGAGGGTAAATATAAAAGATGAAAATGCTCAACAAAATGATATGACAGCATGCTGAAAACAATGGGCTGAAATGTAGCAATGATTGTGAGGGTGGTGCAGGACTGGTCAGTGTTTCCTTCTGTTGTACATGGGGTTGCTGGGAGTAAGAAAGAACTCAACAGCACATAACAACAACAATGAAAGAGTATATCTTTGGCAAAATTTTACTTGAGTTTGGTAATAATATTGCTCAATAATTTCTGAATTTTGTTAGGTCACCTTTCTTTGAAAAGGGCACTTCTACAGGTCTCTTTCAGTCAGATGAAAAGGTAGTTGTCATCCAAATTGATTGGCATAGTGGTCCGAGTGTTTATTTGTTGATACATCTTAATCAATAGTCTGTCAATTTCTGGATATTTCCTTTTTCCCAGTGCATTCAGTGAAGCTTGAACTTCTTCCTTCAGTACCACTGGTTCTCAGTTAAGTGCTAGACCTTGAAACGGTTGATTATTCTTTTTGATATTGTAACTCTGTGTATTCCTCCCATTTTTTATTTACACTTCCACAATCATTCAATGTTTTTCTCATAAAGTAGAGGATCACTGAAAAAAAAGGAACACTCTCAACATGGATTAATACAATTGCTACAATGAGCTCAAACGTAGCAATGATTGAGGATGGCTCAGAGTTGGACAGCATGTCATTCTATTGTACGTGGGATCACAATAAGTAGGAATCAACTCTATGACAGCTAACAACAGCACAAGGGAAAAGTAAGGAACCCTTTGGGCAAGTATGTGGCTGCCACCAG
>NW_006922798.1:158646-159453 GCF_000298275.1 Orycteropus afer afer
TTTTTTTTTTTTTTGAATTATATTGAGATGTAAGGCTATTTCTAATTTTAATTAAAAGACACACTATGGGCAAATGACATGAAAAATTTCAGAGAAATTTTGGATCAAAAATAACTCTAGTTATGATGCACAAGTTAATAAATGGGAAAAATCTGTGTTGACAATTTTTGTATATCTGATATAAACTTATCATCTGCCAAGTCACAAAATAAAAATTGTCCTCATCTTGTTAGATCCAAGAGAAAACAAGCCAAATTTTCAAATCTATTAAGAAGTCTCAGAATTATAGATTTATGTATAATATAATTATATATTATTGCTCTAAGGATATATTGTTTATTGACACATTACCTAATTGTAATGTTGAATTTTTTTAAGTTTTATTTTTTATAGTAATTTCAACACTTCAAAAGTTCTACTTTGTATGTTTTATAATATATTTAATATGTGAAGTCAGTACTAAACATGTTTTTTAAATAAATAAATATGTACATATTAGAGTGAAAGCTCAGCATGTTATTAATATGTGTGTGTCATCATCATTTCATTGTAACAGACTGATTAGCACTGAATAGAGATCAATGTCATTGGAAAAGATGGTTCTTAAACTGAAACATGAAACATGGGTAACTAGTTAAAGCTGAGATATCTAATTGAAAACATACGAGGAGGAAAGGAACTGAATATTGATTAGGTCAACATGGCATAATCAATTATATATTTTTTATCCATAGGCTTTTAAGTACAGATTGTTGTATCTTTATCAGATATTCACCTGTCATCCTCATATCAAAAAAAAAAAAAAAA
>NW_006922798.1:159828-162164 GCF_000298275.1 Orycteropus afer afer
CACTTGCCTGCTAACCAGAAGGCTGGCGGTTCAAACCCACCAGCCACTCCTCGGAAGGAAGGTTGGGCAATCCTACTTCCGTAGTGATACTGCCTTGGAAGCCCAAGGAGGGGTCGCTATGAGTCGGGGCCGACTCGACGGCACATAACAACAACAACAACAACATTGCACACTTAGTCTATTACTACTGGATAATGTAGACATAACTTTTATATGCACTGAGAAAACAAAAATATTGTATGATTAACACTATTGGGATATTCTCTTTATTGTAGTGGTTGGGAACCAAATGTGTAATTACTCTGAGGTGTGTCTGTAGATTGGAAGAAGTGAAGACCAACGTGTACATAGGTAAGAGACTTTTTATTTTCCTTTCAATTTACAATATTTGGAAGATTAAAAGGAGCTCAGCCTCTCCCAGCAACATGTCCACCCAGTGGCAGCCCAAATTGAGCTATGAGAAATCCCTAGAGTAGCCCCAGATCTTTGTAACAAAATACATTACATTTACAGGAGAGCAAACTGGAAAACATATTTGTCAAATGGTGTGCTTAAAATTCCCAGTTTAACTAGAGGATTGTATTTAGTTCCACAGTCTTTCTTTAACGGAATTCATTATAAAATATTTTCTAAAGAAAATGTCGTGTCTTAACTAAAGACCAATTTGATATGTTATTACTAATATGGTCATGACATTTCAAAAATTAAATATTCTTAGTAAAACAGCAAAAAAATCAATGTAATGGATGAAGTAAGTATTGTACAATTCAGTATTTGTTTTATAAATTATATATAATTTTACATCTTTCAAATTTCTTCATTTTTACATTTCTGACTTCATCAGTGTAACGTGGTATCATATGTGATTCTACATAAATGTATTTAAATACTTTTGAAATATTTTATTTTTAACCATCATGCTTTCCAGAGTGGATACTTGTTGTTGTTGTTAGGTGGCATACCCTTGAATTTGACTTGTGACAACCCCAAGTATAACAGAATGAAACACTAGTTGGTATTTCACCAGCCTCATAATCCTTTCTGTGCTTGAGCCATTGTGTAGCCACTGTGTCAATGCATCTTTTGAGAGTCTTCCCCTTTCTCACTAACCTCAACTGTACCAAGCATGATGTCTTTCTCCACGGAATTGTCCCTTCTGATAACATGACCCAAGTATGTGAGATGAAGTCTTGACATTCTCACTTCTAAGGAACATCACTGCTGCACTTCTTCTAGGACAGATTTGTTCATTCTTCTGGTAGCCCATGGTATTTTTAATATTCTTTGTGAACAGCACAATTCAAAGGCATCAACTCTTCTGCAGTTTTCCTTATTCATTGTCCAGCTTTCATGTACATATGAAGTTATTGAAAATACCATAGCTTTTGTTAGGCACATCTTAGTCTTCAATGTGACATCTTTGCTCTTCAACACTTTACAGAGGTTTTTTGCAGTAGGTATTCCTAGTGCAATATGATGTCTGATTTCTTGACTATTGTTTCCATGGTTGGTGATGATGGATCCAAGTAAAATAAAACCCCTGACAGCAAAATATCTGGCAATGCTTCAGTAATGTTCATAAAGTTTTCAGTAGCCAATTTTTTTCAGAAGTGAATGGGATCATCATTTTCTTAATCAGTTTTGGTCTAGAAGTTCCACTGAAACATGTTCACCATGCAACCCTGCTGGTATTTGAAATATCAGTGACATAGGCTCCAGCATCACAGCAACACACAAGCCACCACAGCACAACAAACTTACCGACGAGTAGTGGAGAGCACATGTATGCACTTACACATCATTTCTAAAACACAGCATAGAGACTGACTTATTGTTTAACTGATCTTGCTAAATAACTTTTTAATTGGCAGTTATACCAGCCACTTCTCGGAAGGAAGCCTGGGTAATCTACTTCCGTAGTGATACTGCCTCAGAAACCCAAGGAGAGGTCGCTATGAGTCGGATCCAACTTGATGATGCATAACAACAACAACAACAACAACAGATCTTAACATTTTCTGCAAATTAGACATTTGATGGTGAAGATTTGACATAGTTTATTTGACAATCTTGCTTTATTTGATACTTCTATGAAAATAAAATAGTTAAGTTGAAGAATGTAATAACTATCAGAACACAAGGATCCAAATGTGAGTTAATCCAGATTTTTCTTTCTTCTTCTTTTTTTTTTTTTTTTTTTAAGATAATGGTGCCCTGTGATAAATTTCCAACTTTAATCAAGTATTTTTTTGGGGTAATTTTTAAACTTAAGAATATTTCAAATACATGCCATTAAAAATGTATATAAATAAAATGTCAGATAAAATTACTAAAAT
>NW_006922798.1:162699-167535 GCF_000298275.1 Orycteropus afer afer
CAACCTTCCTTCCGAGGAGTGGCTGGTGGGTTTGAACCGCCAGCCTTCTGGTTAGCAGTCAAGTGCCTTAGCCACTATGCTACCAGAGCTCCCTCCCTGTCTCTAGGAGGGCTCATTTTAAGCCTGGCAGAGTGATAAGAGTAACCAACCCCAATATTAGAGTTCTACACTCTTATTTTCATGGTCCCACCCAGTGATCCAGGGAAAGTTATAAAAACTATGGCTAGAAAATCCATACTGAATAATTCACTGCACCATAAGAAGTAACAGAACTGACCAAAAGATTTAAAAAAAAACTTGAGAAGAAAAAGTAAAGCATTGTAAGGAATTGTGCAAAGACCAGAAATTACAAAACCAAAAAGGAAGAATAGCTTCAGAATTCTTCACGCTGCATGAATTGAAGAAAGAAATTCCAGCCTCAAGTTGCAATATTAAAGGATTCTATGGGAAAAATCTTGAATGACACAGAAAGCACCAAAGATGAAAAGAGAACACAGTCACTGTACCAAAAAGAACAGGTAGAAATGCACACATTTCAGGAGGTAGCACATGATGAAGAACTGATGGCATTGAAAGAAGAAGTCCAAGTTTTAGTAATGACCTTGGCAGAAAACAAGCCTTCAGGAATTGGCAGAGTGCTAACTGAGATGCTTCAACAAACAGATGCAATCCTAGAAGAGCTCACTTATCTACACCCAAAACTTGGAAAGATACTTACTTAGTCAACCAACTGGGAGACATACATATCTGTACCCATTCCAAAGAGAGGGGAGACAACAATGCAGAAATTACTGAAAAATTTCACTAGTATCACGCACAAGTAAAATTTTGCTGAAGGTAATTCAAAAATGGTTGTAGCAGCACCTTGATAGGGAATTGCCAGAATTTCAAGCCAGTTTCAGACAAGAACGTGAAATGAGGGATATCACTGCTGATGTCAGATGGATCTTGGCTGAAAGCAGAGAATATCAGAAAGATGTTTACTTGTATTGTATCAACTATGCAAAAGTATTAAACTCGGTGGATCATAACAGATTATGGATAACACAACAAAGAATGGGAATTGCAAAATAGTTTATTGTGCTCACACGGAACCTGTACCTAGACCAAGAAATTGTCATTTGAACAGAACAAGGGAACACAGTATGGGTTAAAATCAGGAAAGATGTGTGTCAGGGTATGTATGCTTTCACCATACCTATTCAGTCTGTATATTCAGCAAATGATCTGGTGTTAGAATTCCAAGAAGACTCATTAACAACCTGCAATATGTAGATGACACAATATTGCTTTCTGAAAGTGATGAAGACTTGAAGATCACAGACTACAGCCTTCAATATGGATTACACTTCAATATAAGGAAAACAAAAGTCTTCACAACTACACCAGTAAGCAACATCATGACGAACTGTGGAAATATTGAAGATGTCAAGAGTTTCATTTTATATTGATCTATGACTAGTGCCCAAGGAAGCAGCAATCAAGAAATCAAACAACACATTTCATTGGATAAATCTTCTGCAAAAGACTTTTTCAAAATATTAAAAGTTAAAGATATCATTTTGAAGACTATGGTGAAACTGACTCAAGCCATGTTTTTTTTTTTTTTTTCAATTGCCTTATATGCATGTGAAACTTGGACAACACACAAGGAAATATGAAGAACAACTGTTGACTTTGAATTATGATGGTGATGTAGAATACTGTATATACCATGGATATACTGGTATATACATGGATGTACCAGAAGAGCAAATGTCTCTTGGAAGAAGTACATCCAGAGTACTCCTTAGAAGTGAGCATAGCAAGACTTCATCTTATGCACTTTGAGCGTGCTATCAGGAGGCATCAGTCCCTGGGACTGATGCTTGGTAGTCCCATAATGCTTGGTAAAGAAGAGGCTCAGCAAAAAAGGGGAAGACCCTCAATGTGATGTATTAACATAGTGGCTGCAAAATGGAATCAAACATAGCAATAATTGTGAGGATGGCTCAGGACTGAGCGGTATTTTGTTCTGTTGTACATGGGATTATTATCAGTAGGAACTGACTAAATGACACCTTACAATAGAGTCACTCAAGATGGATAGGTTCCAATGGAGCTTTCAGACTAAGACAGACTAGAAAGAAAAGTCTCACCATCCACTTCTGAAAATTAACAAATGTAACATCATCACTCACAACAGAATATGATCTGACTCATTTACATTGGACATGTCATTAGAAGGGATTACTAGCTACAGGAAGACATTATGAATCTTGAAGTAGAGGGCTAACAAGAGTGTGCAAAACCCTCCTTCAAATGGAGTAATACAAGAGGAGTAACAATGGACTCAAACATGCCAGACATTATGAGGATGACACAGTTAGGCAATGGTTTATTCTGTTGTATATAAAGTTCCTAGTAGTCAAAATCAACTTGATAATAGCTATCTATCTCTCTAAATCATTTATGGTATTCTTTGATCCACATTTACCCCTGAATTCCAGAGTTATGTATCTAACTACATTTTATATGTATTCACTTACCACACCCCAGGTAAATCTCAAAATAAATATGTTGCAGTTTAATATTATTATGTCTTCTAAAAATGTGCCTTCTTCCTCATGTGCTATGCTGTTTATCACAGTGAATAACATCTCCTTCTACCCAATATCAAGGCAGACAAAAATCTAGATAACACTCAATGTTTTATAAAATGATAATATCAAAATGCTAATTAAAATGAAATATATAAGGGATTTGACTGCTAATCAGAAGGCGTGCAGTTCAAATCCACCAGTCACTCCTCAGAAGGAAGGTTGGGCAATCAACTTCCACAGTGACACTGCCTCAGAAACCCAAGGAGGGGTCGCTGTAAGTCAGATCCAACTATCCAACTCAATGGCTGTAAGTTTAAATATATATATATATATGTATACACACACACACACACACACATATATACATATATGTGTGTATATATATGTGTGTGTGTGTGTATATATATATATATGAACTCGTGTGTGTGTGTGTGTGTGTGTGTGTTTAAAAACATGTTTCACATTTGTTGTTTGATGCTTTGAACTTAAGGCAAATAGAAAATGGATATAATATAAGTATTCAAAACCTACGTACATAAGTATTCAATACTTATTTGGAAAGCATACATTTATGCTCCAGTTTTTATCTACTATACATGTGAACCTTGCCATATGGGATACACAGGTATCAAATTGACTACATCTGTGGAAAGTGGTGACGGAGAAGCTCAATATCATCAGTCAAAACAAGACCAGGAGCAGAATGTGTAACAGACCATCAACTGCTCATATGAAATCTCAAATTAAAGCTGAAGAAAATTAAAACAAGTCCAGGAAAGCCAAAATACAACCTTGATTATATCCCATCTGAATTTAGCAACCATCTGTAGATTTGACTTACTGAACACCAGTGACCAAGATCAGATGAGTTGTGGGATGACATCAAGAATATCATTCATGAAGAAAGTAAAAAGTCATTAAAAAGACAGAAAAGAAAGAAAAGACCAAAATGTATATCAAAAGAGACTCTGAAGCTTGCTCTTGAATGGAGAGTAGATAAAATCAATGGGAAAAAAAAAACAATTATAGTAAAAGATCTGAACAGCAGATTTCAAAGGGGGGCTCAGGAACACAAAGTAACTTATTATAATGAATCACACAAAACTCTAGAATTAAAAAACAAAAAGGGAACAAGATTATTGTTTTTTGGTTTTTTTTTTTTTTTTTTCAAACTTAAGTAACTGAAGAAAAAATTCAAGGCTTGAATTGCAATATTGAAGGTTTCTACAGGCAACATACTGAACAATGTGGGAAGCATCAAAAGAATACACAGAGTCACTATACCAAAAAAGAACTAGTCAACATTCAACTATTTCCAGAGGTAATATAAGATCAAGAACTGATGGTATTGAAAGAAGATGTCTAAGTTGCACTGAAGGAACTTGCACAAAATAAAGCTCCAAGAATTGACTGAAGACTCATTGAAACCATTCAACAAAGAGGTGCATTCCTGGAAGTGTTTACTCATTTATGCCAAGAAATTTGGAAGACAGCTTCCTGGTCAACCAACTGAAAGAGATCCATATTTGTGCCCATTGTAAAGCAAAATGATCCAACAGCATGTGGAAATTAATGAACACTATTATTAATATAATTAAAGAGATTTGGTGGTATAGTGGGTAAGGCATTTGGCTGCTAATCAGAAGTTTGGTAGTTCAAATCCACCAGCTGCTTCACAGGAGGAAAAGGAGGCAATCTTCTTCCATAAAGATTTACATCATTGCAATACCAGTGGGGGATTTGTTCTGTTGTACATAGGGTCACAATAAGTCAGAGCTGACTAAATGGTACTTAATAACAACAATGATGAGTTGAAATTGATCTGTTGTGAGAGGGTTATCATTAATATCACACACCAGAAAAATTTTGCTAAAGATAATTCAAGAAAATTTACAGCAATATACTGAGAGGGAATTGCCAGAAATTCAAGCTGGATTCAAAAGAGGGTGTGTAATGAAGCATATCATTGCTGACGTCAGATGGATATTTCCTAAAAGCAAAGAATAACAGAAATAAGTTTACCTGTATATTATTGACTATATAAAGGCATTGATTGTAATGATCATAACAAATTATGAATAACATTGTGGGGAATGGGAATTCCAGAACACTTAATTGTTCTCATAAAGAACCTGTATATAGACAAAGAGGCAATTTTTCAAACAGAACAAAGGGATAGTGAATCAGGAAGTGTTTAAATCAGGCTTATATCCTTTAATCACACTTATTCAACCTGTTGCTGAAGAAAAAAATA
>NW_006922798.1:167635-168769 GCF_000298275.1 Orycteropus afer afer
TATATATGAAGCTAATGGGAGCTCTGGTAGCATAGTGCCTAAGGCACTTGACTGCTAATCAGAAGGCTGGTAGTTCAAACCTACCAGCCCCTCCTCAGAAGGAAGATGGGGCAATCTACTTCCGTAGTGACACTACCTCAGAAACTCAAGGAGGGGTTGCTATGAGTTAGGTCCAAATCAACAGCACGTAACAATAAAGGTAGAAGACAGGGAGTTCTATGAGCATAGTGCCTGAAGCACTTAAATGCTAACCAGAAGGCTGGCGGTTCAAACCCACCAGCCACTCCTCAGAAGGAAGATTTGGCAATCTACTTCCGCAGTGATACTGCCTTAGAAAAGCAAGGAAGGGTTGCTGTAAGTTGGGTCTGACTCAATGGCACATAACAACAAGAGCAACAGACTACATGGAGAAGAATATGGCATCAAGATTGGAGGAAGACACTACTTGGCATTATTGGATCCAGTAAGATGGTGGAATAGGCAGATAAATTACACAGACCCTCTTCAACAAAGAAAAGAGAATCCAATTAACAGATAATCTTGGAGGCCTGAGCTTTGAAAGGAAGGATACAGAAGTGGACTAAACCACAACCAGTAGAAGAGCCTGCATGAAAACACTGAAAAAGGAGACATACAGAGCTATGGACTGTCCATGATTCTTAAGGCAAAGACAACTTAGATATTTCCAAATGGGGTTAGGACCTAAGAATTAACCTAAAAATCAACCTGCTAGCTGGGGGCTGCAGAGAGGACTGCACCAGTGGGCAGTGAAAACAAAGGGAAACCAGTGAAGAGGGTGATGGGCTGAGGTGTGGAGTTTTGGCTGTCCTGGGGGTGCAGCCATTTTGAATGTTTACAAACAGTATGACCATTTTGGATATTTAATGTTACAGGGGTCTCTCAGAATCCTGGGACCTAAGAATAGGCTCCACTTGCCAGGGAACGCAAGGACATACCAGATACTGAGGACTAGAAAGATGTGTCATTCTTCTTATTACTCTTATACCTCTCATTCTCTTGGTGAACGGAGTTATAGGCATTCCTCACTCTCCCACCCACCTTCTGGGCTAGCAGGAATTCCATCCCAGTCAGTGTGTTCTTGGGTGCCTTGCCCTGCTCTGCCTATATATATAT
>NW_006922798.1:168869-171603 GCF_000298275.1 Orycteropus afer afer
CTTTTTTTTCTCCCTTTTTATTATTATTCTTTCTTATTCAGTTACCAGGTTCTAGTTTTCAGCTTTTTCTCTCTTCCCTTTTCTTGGTTCCTATGTTTATCTTACTTGTGGTCTTGTGGTTCTCCCCATTCCTTGTTTATCTTTTTACATTTTTCTCATTTTTTTTCTTCATTATTCTCCTAGTCCACTTTTTTTCGCTTATTCTACCCTCCCCAAATATTTTTTTTCTTTCCCTTTTGGTATTCATATTTCTAGGTTTTAAAAGTATTTATTTAAATATTTTCTCTCATTTACTTCCTTTCCTCTTTCTCTTTTATTTAATTTTTTTTTCTCTTTTTGGCAATTGTTCCTGTGTGTTTATGTGGTGTGTGTCTTTTGTCCTTTTGCTGGTATTTTCTGATGTTATTTCAATTGTCCTTTTTGTCTAGCTAAGTGGGAGATAGCGACCATGCCCATATGACCCAATCACACTCACATCTGCTGCAACTCCACTTACTGAGTGAGAGCGACCACTTTCTTCTTCAACAACTGGCCAATTATACACGACCACCAATAAAAGCCTGACTCACCCTTACTGCTCTTCACAGTTAACAGAGATCTGTGTAGCCACTCTTATCCTCTATTACACCACCTCTATTACAGGTGATGAATATATGAACGCTGCCAACAAGCAAATAGAGGAGCACAGTACCCTCCTTAAATAAAAATCTTGGACAAATCATTCCAACATACGATTGCCAATTAAATATAAATACAATGAAGTCACAATGTCTTGGGGAAAATGAATCATCACAGTCCGCACAAAGAAGCAAGATAAAGCAGGAGAAACAAGGGAACAGGATACACACCCAGAACACATTCCTGAGAAAGAAGCAGCATTGGAACTCCCTGATAAGGAATTCAAAATAATTATATTTAGGTACCTTCAACAGATTGAGAGACAGATCGAGCAAAACACTGACAAAATTACGGAAAACACAGACAAAACCCTAGAAAAATTGCAGAAGAAAATATAAGAACAAAATGAGAAAATAATGAAAAATTAGAAATTATACAAAATCAAAAGTTAGAAATTAAGAAGATTAATACTAAATTGTCAGATATGGATAACACATTGAAAGGGCAAAGGAGTAGAATTGAATCAATGGAAGACAAAATTAATGAGATTGAAGAAAAATACCTGATTACTTCTTCAGAAACGGATCAATCAGAAAAAAGATCAAAACAAAATGAAGAAAACCTAAGATTCATGTGGGATAACATCAAAGGAATAACCTACATGTAATCAGAATTCCAAAACAGGAAGAGAAAAAGAAAACCACTGAGAAAATTGTCCAAGAATTGTTGGAAGAGAACTTCCCTGATATGATGAAAGATGAGAATATATCCATTCAGGAAATCCAATGAAGCTCAAACAGGATAAACCTCAAAAGAAAATCACCAGGACATATAATGATCAAACTCACCAAAACCGATGGCAAATAAAGAATCCTCAAAGCAGCATGGGAAAAACAAAAACTTGCCTGCAAAGGGCAACCAAAAAATCTAAGCTCTGATTTCTTGGCAGAAACCATGCAGATAAGAAGGCAATGGGATGATATATATAAAATCCTGAAAAAGAACATTTTCCAACCAAGAATTATATATCAACCAAAACTGTCACTCAAATATGACGTTGAAATTAGGAGATTTTTAGATAATCAGAAATTAAAGGAATTTGTTAAAACCAGACCAACCTTACAAGAGATACTAAAGGGAGTTCTTTGGACAGACAACGAATAATAGCAAACAACAACTGACCATTAATACATATAAGGACATAACCAGAAACCAACACAGCTATGGAAGTATCCAAAGTAAAATAAGTTTACAAGATTATAAACAGAGAACCAGAGACATCAATTGGCAAATGATGACAACTATAAACTAAAACGAGGGATAAAATAGTGTAGTTACAGAACTTCTGAATGGTGAGGAATTCAAGAGATTTGCAAGATAGAAAGGACTTTCTAAACTCAGGACAAAACTATTGATGACAGAGTAACCTCAAACAAAAATTATAAATCTTCTCATCACAATTTTTTTTTTTAAAATAGGACCAGCACAAATATTTAGCAAAAAATTAAACAACATCAATGAGGGAAATTATAACATGATTCATAAACCAAATGAGCTCATCACAGAAAATTATATGGGACAAAGAAACCAGGAACACCATAAAAAAAAAAAAAAAAGTAACAAAAGAGCAAAAAAATCATACTTGTTGATAATGACTGAATGTCAATTGATTAAATGCACCACTCAATAGATGGAAAGTTGCAGACTGGATAAGAAAACATAACCTATCAATATGCTGTGTACAATACAGACACCTTAGAAAGGGAAAAATAGACTAAAAATTAAAGGCTGGAAAAATATATATCAAGAAAATGGCAAGCAAAAAAAGCAGGAGTGTCAATATTAATGTCTGATCAAATTGACTTAAAGACAAAAAACACCATAAAAGAAAATGAAGGACATTATGTAACGATTAAAGGATCAATCAAACAAGAAGATACTACCATAATAAATACCTATGGACCCAATGAAAGAGCCCCAAAATACATAAATCAGACTTTAATAGAATTGAAAAGACAAGTAGAAGACTCCACAGTCATAGTAGGAGAATTTAATACACAACTTTCAATGAAAGATAAAACAAATGGAAAGAAACTCAACAAAGACATATGTGGTA
>NW_006922798.1:172148-172881 GCF_000298275.1 Orycteropus afer afer
GCACATGGAACATTCACCAGGATAGACCATAAGTTAGTCCATAAACCAAGTCTTAATAAATTTAAAAACATTGAAATACAACACAACATCTCCTCAGATTACAATTTTATCAAATTATAAATCAACAGTAGGAAGATCAATGGAAAAAGAATAACACATGGAAACTGAACAATACCCTCCATAAGAACATCTAGATAATAGAAGAAATAAAAAATGAAATTAAAAATTCCTTGAAGTAAAAGGGGACCAGTTCTGCTGGTCTGATGGAGCCTGGTGGAACTCCTGAGACTATGGCTCCTAGCTGTTCTTCAGGTCTGGAATTGAACCCAACACACCTGTGGCTTCCAGCCAAACAAAGGACAGGCATATGAGTTGAACAGTTACCTGAGGTAGATACACTCCTTGGAGAGATCAATCATGGGAGAAAGAAGGGCTGTCTATGCACAGGGAGACAGCTCAGGGGGCAGAAGTGCATGGAGTTTATACACAGGGAGGTGGTGATGGTTGGGAGGAAGTGGGAGCGGAGCTGTTGCATTGGGGTAGATTGTGGGCAAAGTCATAAGAGAAAGTGTATGTTAACTGCTGTATGGAAAGTGATTTTCTCTGTAAATTTTCACCCAAATCACAATCAATCAATTCCTTGAATAAAATGAGAATGAAAGTGCAAAATACTAAAATCTTTGATACATAGCAAAACCAGTGATTAGAGGACAATTTATAGCAATAAATGCAC
>NW_006922798.1:174631-177462 GCF_000298275.1 Orycteropus afer afer
AAAAAAAAAAAAAAAGAAGGAGGAGCCAAAATCCACACCTTAACCCAACATCTCCAAAAAATGGGAAGAAGAACAGCAAGAAAAACCTACAATCACCAGAAGAAAGGAAGAAAATAAATATTCAAGCAGAAATCAATGAAACAAAACAGATGATAGAAAAAATCAACAAGAATAGAAGTTGGTTTTTAGAAAAAAATAACAAAATTGCCAAACCACTAGCAATTTAAGAAAGGAAAAGAGGGAGAGAATACAAGTAACTTGGATAAGAAATGAATGGGGTGACATCACAAAAGAACCAACTGAAATTAAAAAAAAAAAGATATCAGGATACTATAAAGAACTCTATGCCAACAAATTTGAAAATCTGGAAGAAATGGAGAGATTTCTAGAAACACACTACTTACATAAACTAACACAGACTGAGGTGGAAAAGTTCAACAGACACATAAAAAAAAGAAGCTGAACAGGTCATAAAAAAAATTACCAGCAAAAAAAGTCCTGGCCCAGACGATTTCAATGGAGAATTCTACCAAATGCTCAGAGCAGAACTGATATTGTTGTTATGTTGTTAGGTGCCGTTGAGTCATTTCTGACTCATAGTGACCCTGTGCACAGCACAACAAAACACTGCCCGATCTCACACCAGCTCCACGATCCCTGCTATACTTGAGCCCATCATCGCAGCCACTGTGTCAATCCATCTGGTTGAAGGCCTCCCCCTCTTTCGTCCACCCTCCACCCTACCAAGCATGACATCCTTCTCCAGGGAATGGTCCCTTCTGACAACATGACCAAAGTAGGTGAGATGAAGTCTGGCCATTCTCACTTCCAAGGTGCATTTTGGGTGCACTTCCTCCAGGACAGATCTTTTAGTTCTTTTAGCAGTCCATGGTACTTTCAGCATTCTTCGCCAGCACGAAAACTCAAAAACATCAACTCTTCTTTAGTCATCCTTATTCATTGTCCAGCTCTCACATGCATATGAGGCGAATGGAAATATCATGGCTTGTGTCAGGCACACCTTAGTTCCCAAGGAGACATCCTTACTTCTCAGCACTTGAAACAGTTCCTTCATGGTTGACTTTCCCAATGCTACACGTTGTCTAATGTCCTGACTGCTGCTTCCATTGGCATCAATTGTAGAAACAAGCCAATGTGAATTCTTTGACAACCTCAATCTTCTCTCCATTTATTGTGATGTTGCTTATTGGTCCAGTAGTGAGGATTTTTGTTTTCTTCATATTGAGATGTAATTCATATTGCATAATATATTCTTCAAACTTCATCAGTTAAGTGCTTCAAGTCATCCTCACTTTCAGCAAGCAAATTTGTATCATCTGCATATCTCAGGTTGATAATGATTCTTCCTCCAAACCTGATGCCACATTTTTCTTCATAAACTCCAGCTTCTCAGATTATTTGCTCAGCATATAGATTGAATAAGTATGGCGAAAGGATACAACACTGACACACTCCCTTTCTTATTTTAAACCATGTTATTGTTGTTGTTATGTGCCGTCGAGTGGGACCCGACTCATAGTGACCCCTCCTTGGGTTTCCAAGGCAGTATCACTACGGAAGTAGATTGCCTCATCTTCCTTCCAAGGAGTGGCTGGTGGATTTGAACCTCCAGCCTTCTGATTAGCAGCCAAGTGCATTAGGCACTATGCTACCAGAGCTCCTTAAATCATGTAGTATCCCATATATATAAACATAAAACATAAAAAAGTTGAAATCCTCCCAAATTCATTTTATGAAGTAAACATAACCTTGATACCAAAACCAAGCAGAGACATCACTGAAAATGATAACTACTGCTCAGGTTACCTAGTGCCTCTCTGACAAGAATATACCACAAAGGGGATGGCTTGAAGAAACAGGAGTTTATTCTCTTAGAGTTTGGGACTCTAGAACTCCAGGTTTAAAGTGCCAGTCTTTAGGGGCTGTGTGAATCCTCCTCGACCTTGGGCTTTAGCTCTGCTTCTTACTCCCAGCCCACTGAAGCTAGAGACATCTATTCACTCAGGCAGCTACTGGCTGCTGAGTCTAACAAAGCCCAAGGTTGACAAATAAAAAGGCACAGTCCTGATGTTACCAAGCCACACAGCAGGCCATTAATTTAAGTCCACTGAAAGTCCCAAGGTCGTCAGAGCATGGCAGACTGCTAAACAATGACACAGCTACATTCAGGGTTCAAGCATGCTGTAAGCTGGAGCTTGGTCCCCGAGGCTTCTCCTTAATTATAGGAAGCAGACCACATACCTAAGGCAGCTACTCAGCTGCTCACAGTAATTTCCACCATGGAGTTGATTACCAGTCTCATCATGGGGAATACTACATCCAGCTACCCAGCCACTCAACCAGTCCCAACCAAGTTGACACACAAACTGAACTACCACAACCACCGACAAATATCCCCCATGAATATAGATGCAAAAATCTTCAACAGAATCCTAGTCAATAGATTCTAACAACATATCCAAAATATAATACATTATGACCAAGTGGAGTTCATACCCGGTATGCAAGGATGGTTCACCATTAGAAAAACAATCAACATCATCCATCACGTAAATAAAACAAAGGAAAAGAACCAAATGATCATATAAATTGATTTAGAAAAGGCATTTGATAAAAATCCAACACCCATTCCTTAGCAAAACTCTCAGCAAAATAGGAATAGAAGGGATATTCCTCAACATAATAAAGGACATCTATGCAAAACCAACAGCCAACATTATTCTCAATGGAGAGGGACTGAAATAATTCCCTTGCAAACAGGAACCAGACAAGAATACCCTGTATGACCACTTCTATTCAATATTGTATTG
>NW_006922798.1:189288-189755 GCF_000298275.1 Orycteropus afer afer
CCTGGTTTCTTTGTTCCATATTATTTTCTGTGCTGAGCTCATTATGTTTATGAATCATGTTATCAATTCCTTTGTTGCTGTTATTTTAGTATATGCTGAATATTTGTGCTTGTTCTCTTTTTTATTGTGATATGAAGGTTTATCATTTTTCTTTGAGATTATCCTATGATTTATAATTCTATCCCCAGGTCTAGAACAGCCCATTCTGTCTTTCAACTTTCTTAATTTCCTCACCATTTATAAATTCTGTAGCTACACAGTCTTTTCCCTCTTTTTGTTGTAGTTGTCCTCACTTGCCAACTGATGTCTCTGCTTCCTTGTTTACAATCTTGTAAGCTCATTTTACTTTGGATATGTCCCTAGTTGTGGTTTCTGTGTTATGTAATCTTGTGTATTGATGGTCGGTTGTTATTTGCTACTTTTGGTTCTCTGATCAAAGGACTCCCTTTAGCATGTCTTGTAAGGTT
>NW_006922798.1:191335-192156 GCF_000298275.1 Orycteropus afer afer
AAAAATAGAAAAATGGTGGAAGACTGGGTAGGGCACCCAGGCTCCGTCTGACCACACAGACTGTGATGGAGTTGTTGTGGGCCCAGAGGGTAGGTGGGAGTGATGATGGCCACACCTCCATTCACCAAGTGTGTGTAGGGTGTAGTAACAAGAAGAATGTCGTACCTTTCAGTCTTGCAGGCCCCAAGTGTCCTTGGGGATGCTGGAAAGCTGAACGTGTTCTTAAGCCCCAGAAATCTGCGAGAGCACTGTCTCTTTAAATATCCAAAATAGTCAAGCCTCTTTTTAAACCTTAAAAATGGCAGTGCCCTCTCTGGACCAGCAAAAGTCCACAGCTCAGCCCACCTTTCTCCGCACCTTCTCCGTTTGTTCCCCAGCCACCGTGCACAGTCCTCCGTGCAGTCCCTGGTTAGCAGGGGGATTTTTAGGTTAATTCTTAAGTCCTGCTACCACAGGATTCTGCGAGAGCGGTGTCCCTTTAAATATCCAAAATAGTCAAGCCAGTTTTTAAACCTACAGAATGGCAGCAACCTCTGGACTGGCCAAAGTCCATAGCTCAACCCACCATTCTCTTCACCTTCTTTGTTTGTTCCCCAGCCACTGTGCACAGTCCGTGCAATCCCTGGATAGCAAGGTGATTTTTAGGTTAATTCTTAGGTCCTACCACCACTCAGGAATGTCCAATCCATCTGTGGTGTCATGGTTGCTCAGGTCGCTGCTAAACCGCAGCTCCGTATGTCTCCTTTTTTGGTATTTTCATGCAAATTCTTCTGCTAGTTGGGGTTTAGTCCACTTCTGTATCCATCCCTTCAAGGCTCAGG
>NW_006922798.1:193201-197601 GCF_000298275.1 Orycteropus afer afer
AATAGAATTGAGGACCCAGAATAGATCCATTGACCTTTGGTCAGGTGATCTTTGGCAACGGCCAAAATCCATAAAATGGGGAAGAGATTGTCTATTTAGCAAATTGTGCTGGCAAAACTGGATATCCATTTGTAGAAAAATGAAACAAAATCTGTACCTCACACCATACACAAAAATGAACTCCAGTTGGATTAAATACTTTAATGTGAAACCTAAAACTATAAAGTTTCTCAAGGAAAAACTAGGGGTAATGAAGCTTGAGCAATCTACTTCTGCAGTGTTGCCACCTAAGAAACCCAAGGAGGGGTCACTATGAGTCAGCTAGGATCTGACTCAATGGCAGTGCATTTTTTTGGTGGGGGGTAAGAATATGGCATAGACTATCAAGCATATCCCAAAAGACACAAACAACAGAAGATAAACTAGATGAATGGGACCTTCTGAAAATTAAATTTTTATGTGCTTCCAAAGACTTCTCCAACTGAGTCAAAAGGGAACCCACAAATTGGGAAAAAATATTTGGCAATGACATATCTGACAAGGGACTTATCTCTAAAATTTATGGCAAACACCAACACTTCAACAATAAAAAGATTAAAAATCCAATTAGAAAACGGGCAGAAGACATGAATGGACACTTAACGTAAGAGGATATTCAGGTGGCCAGCAAATACATGAAGAAATACTCATGATCATTAGCCACCAGGAGATGCAAATCAGAACAATGAGATACCATCTCTCTCTAGCACTAATGGCAAAGGTCAATAAGACAGAAATTTGCTGATGCTGGTGAGGAGGTAGAAAGATTGGCACTCTCATACACTGCTGGTGGGACTGTCAAATGATACATCCACTGTGGAAAACAGTATGGCGATTCCTTAAAAACATGGAATTAGAAATAACATTTGACCCAGCAATCCCATTACTAGGTTTATATCCTAAAGAAGTGAGAGTTAGAACAAGAATAGACCTATGCACAACTATGTTCATTGCAGCACTATTTACAAGAATCAAAAGATGGAAACAACCTAGGTGCCCATGAACAGAAGAATGGATAAGGAGCTTCTAGACTTAGACAAAGAAGAGCTACTGGTGAGCTACTTGCAAAAATCAGCCCAATGAAAATCCTAATTTCACATCTGTATGAGCGCCAAGTGATCATGGGCATAAAACAAGACCTGGCAGTATTTCTGTCATTTGTCCATGTGTCATCATGAATAGGGGGCTTAGTGGAGGGAATGGCAGTTAACAACAACAAGAATTTTTATGCAAATGCTCTTTCATCTCCTATGTGGTTTTCCTGGTTTCTGTCTTTTGCACTTTAACTCACATTGTCCTTTTCAGCTGAGACTCATCATATAATGATTGTTTGGATCATTGCCCCAGATTTTATTTTCTTCTCTCTCAGGAAAACAATGTTTTGAGTTGGTACCTCTGCTTTCTCCAGAATCAAGCTCCTAGGACATGGCACCCAAGCTCATAAAATGCCTTCACTAGAATTTTTCTAACCATACCACTGTTCTCTTGTTATTTATTAAAAGGCAACAGTTGGCTAATCTACTTTAGGGACTATTAATTATATTTAAAATAAATAAATAAATAAATAAATATATATATATATATATATATATATATAATATTATAATTTAAGGTGTACTGGTCTACAGAAACAGTCTAATTGGAATTCATTTAGACAATCAATCACAACAATTGATGTTGCCATCAAGGGCTCAAATTAGTGCCAACACTGATTGTGGTCCTTTTCTGACATTTATTTTATGGGTATTTAATGGATTGAATAAGAGCTTTGAGCTCAGAGGAATCCTGTTGCTTCCCTCCTTCAAATGTAACATATTACCATTTACTGTAAGACTCTGCACTCATTTTTTTTTTCTAACTTGTTATAACATTGATTTAAAATCCTTGATTTTTTTCTTCGTTGCATGTTATAGAACAATTTATCAATAGTCTTGCTGAGATGTAGGTAAGAAACTCCCACTGCTTTTGCCTCATTTACTTCCTGACTCACTGTAAGCATTTGATCACATTGCCTGCATCCTTTCGTTTTTACTCATACACTGTTGGCAAACAGTTCACTCAATGTTCTTCTGTTAAAAACTTACATGCTTGTTTATTGTAATGGAAACACTTAATAGTTACAAAACATCAGTTTCCAGGAATTTTTTTTTTTTTTACAGTTAACTTAATAGTTAAATAATTTTAATTCTCAGAGGTATGACTGAAGAAAGATTCTTCAGAATGTTTTTTCTGCATATGCATTTTATTTCTTTGAAATCTGTTTATCATTGCACTCCAAATAGATTTCAGAGCTATCATTATTTTGTTTCCAGTATGAAATGCCTTTCTCTTTTTTTTTCTTCTTTCCTTTCTTTCTTCTTACCTCCTTCCCTACCTCCCTTCCTTTCTTCCTTCCTCCCTCCATCTCCCTTCCCTCCCTCCCTTCTTTTTTATTTTTATTTTTTTTGCCTTTCCCTTCACACAAGTTAATATGTGACTACCCTCTAGTTAGTGGTTTACTTTCATTTGCACACCCACTGCAGGTAACCCTCAAAGAATATTTTGTTTGTTTGCTTGTTTTTCTGTAAAACCTTTTTCTTGACTTTTTACAATAGTAGTCTCATACATTATTTGTCCTTTTGTGATTGACTAATTTCACCCACAATTGATGCCCATGGACTCAGCAATCAAAAAACCAAGTGACTTACTGCCCTGTGTAAATCTACTGCAACAACGGCTTTTATGGGTTAAAGAGCAAAAATGCCACTTTGAAGACTAAGGTGTGATTGATTCAAGCTATTGTAATTTCAATAACCTCATATGCATGTGGAAGCTGGACAATGAATAAGGAAGCCTGAAGAAGAACTGATGCATTTGAATTGTAGTGTTGGGAAAAAATACTGTATATACCATGGACTGCCAGAAGAATGAACAAATCTATTTTAGAAGAAATACAGCCAGCATGCTCCTTAAAAGCAAGAATGGGCAGACTTGTCTGTTGTACTTTGGTCATATTAACAGGAGGAACCAGTCCCTGGAGAATGGCATCATGGTTCAGCAGACTTCTCCCTCCATTCATTCAATATATTTAAAATCACTCTAGGGATTTTTACCTTATAAAAGTTTCTGAATATGCTTTTTGCTTCTTTCTCTTCTAGTTTCTCATATTATAGTACCAGGATTATTTTAAAAATCTACAATGCATTCTTGCAATGGTAGTCCTTAAGGCTATTTGCACATTGCAGATGGACTAGTACATTTCTTCAGATCAACTGTTATTATTCATTAATTATTCTCCATCATATAAGGAGAAGAACACATAATCAGTATTGGAGGAAGAATCATTAACAGCCTGTGATATGCAGATGACACAACTTTGGTTGTTGAAAGTGAAGATGACTTTGAAGCACTTAGGATGAAGACCAAAGACTGCAGTGTTAGTATGGATTACACCTCAACATAAATAAAACAAAAATCCTCAAAATTGAAGTAATAAATGATAAATGGAGAGAAGATTGAAGTTGTCAGGGATCTCATTTTACTTAGATCCATAGTTAATAGCTCAAAGCAGCAGACAAGAAATCAGATATTTTATTGCACTGGGAAAATCTGTGGCAAAATACCTCTTGAAACTGTGGAAGAGCAAAGATGTCACTTTGAAGACTAAGGTGTGACTAACCCAAGCCATGGAATTTTCAATAGCCTCATATCCATGTGAAAGCTGGACAATGAATAAGGAAGACCAAAGAAGAACTGATGCCTTTGAATTGTGGTGTTGTTGAAGAATGCTGAAAATACCATGGACTGCCAAAAGAAAGAACCAATCTGTCCTGGAAGAAGTACAGCCAGAATGCTCCTAGGAATTGAGAATGGCTAGACTTTGTCTCACCTACTCTGGTCATGTTGTCAGAAGGATCCATTCCCTGAAGAAAGATATCAGGCTTGGTAAAGTACAGGACCAGTGAAGAAGGGAAAGCCTCTGACAAGATGGATTGACACAGTGACTGCAATGATAGTCGCAATCAAAACAAAAGTTTATGTGAGAATGGCACAGGACTGGGCTGCGTTTCACTCGGTTATACAAAGGGTCACTGAGTTGGAGCCAATTTAACGGCACCTAACAGCAACAGCACAACTATATAAGAATGAACTATATGCTCTTACCTTTGAGAATAAAATCCTACATATTGTGATTTAAGTACATAAATTCATTCTCTACCTCCACCTATGTGGAATTTCAATATCTGGTAACTTCAGAACATTCACTGCTACTTCACATATTTGGCCTTGTGCAGTGTAGTAAATTACTTAGTGTGGCTTTTCTACCCATAAGTCTTTGTAAACTCCAAGGTGGGATTTTCTATGAGCAACTGAGGAGCTAT
>NW_006922798.1:198066-199146 GCF_000298275.1 Orycteropus afer afer
GCTTTGGGAGGAACGGTTGGTGAAAGGGCTGGAGGGAGGCAGCATGTCTGGCCTTGCAGTAATAGGCCTTGGGTTACTGCTGGTAATCCTGTCTTCCTCTTGTGGGATTAGAGGAGGTCAGAATATGTGGCCTCCTTGCCGTTTTAGCACCTTGCTGTTTTCTTTGTCTAGAGATATTTTTTTCCTTCATTTGAACTCTGCTTCATCATGATTTTTCAAAAATAGTCTTGCCTTTCTCTTTATTCTGGGCTGCATGTCTCTTATGCACATGACTTTGTTTATCAGCTTATACTGTAATTTACTATTTAGTTAGGATTCTTCCCATAAGCCTGTGAATTCCTCAAACACAGGTTTTTCATCTTTCTGTAACTAGCATCTAACATAATCTTCAGCCAGAGCTCCTAAAGAAATTGTTAGGTAGAATTTAACTGAAGGAGAATTCTCTTTAGGGAATTCCCCAGTCTTCATTGTCCTTGTGCTTTAAATATTTCATACTCTGTACTATTCTCTCATTTTTGAAATCATTATTTTTTATTATTTCCCCTATGAATCTACAAATTAATAATAGTCTTCCCTTATGCCTCTTATTCCTTTACCCATGTCTTAAGTGACAGATATTTGGTGGTGTCTTAATTCTCTAGTGCTGTTATAACAGAAATGACACAAGTGGAAACAGGAATTCAGAGTGCCAGCTCTAGGGACTAGGTGAAGCCCTGTTGACCTTGGGCTTCAAGTCTGCCTCTTGTTCCAGGCCCACTGGAGCTGGAGGCATCTCCTAACTCAGGCAGCTTTTGGCTGCCAAGGCAGGCAAATAAAATACACTGTCTCAAGTTCAGCAAGCAACATGGCAGGTAACTTGTTTCCAAGTTTCACATTCCAAGCACCATGAAAAATAAACACATCTTCATTGTGTATTTGGTCAATTTCAGACTAGAGAAGTTGGTAAAAATATTCATTCTTTCATCTTTGGCTTTAGTAGTTGGTGTGTAAATTTGTATAATAGTAGTATTAACTCATTTTCCTTGTCGGACTATGGATGTTATCCTGAAACTTACCATATTGGATTTCAGGAGAGATCTT
>NW_006922798.1:200276-206378 GCF_000298275.1 Orycteropus afer afer
ATGGCCCTCGAGATCAGAAGAACTGGATGGTGCCCAGCTACCAATGCCAACCACTCAGTAAAGGATCAAATCTGAAGATCCTGGATAGAGTGGGAGGGAAAACATGGAACAAAATCCAAAAACTCAATAATGACCAGAATTACTGGTCAGAAGAAATCTGGTGAGTCTCCCAATATTATGGCTCTGAAATACATTCAGCTCCTGGAATAAAACTCACACCAGGGGCAGGCTCTTAGCCCAATAGTTAAAAAGATGTACATGCAGACCACTCAATCCAGGATGCCACACCAACACACTCAATGGTAATACATCCCTTAGAGCAATAGACCATGGGACACCAGAGGACCAACATTCAAACTGAGGAAATGCAGGACAAACAGGAGTGCATAATTATGAGGGGCACAGGGGGAGTGGTGCAAGGTAGGGAGGGGGAGAGACTGGGTTAGGGTTGGACGTGGCAAATGGGGAATGAAACTAAATGTATGCATGATGTTGAATGTAAAACAAGCTCTTAAAAAAAAAAGTATCCAAAAAAATATTCTTTTTGATGATGAATGCAACATTATTCCTCTTCAATTTGTCATTTAATGTGTGGTAGTTCAGTTTGTGTGTCAACTTGGCTGAGCCTGGTTGAGTAGCTGGGCAGCTGGATGTAGTATTCCCCATGATGAGACTGGTAATCAACTCCATGCTGTAATCTACTGTAAGAAGCTGAGTAGTTAGCTTTGGGATGTGGTCTGCTTCCTGTATATAAGCAGAAGCCTTTGGGAATGGTCTTGAGTTTATGGCACACTTGAACCCTGCATGTAGTGGAATCGTTGTTCAGCAGCCTGCCATGCTCCGCCGACCTTGGGTATTACAATGGACTTAAATGAATTGCCTGTCATGTGGTTTGGTAACATCAGGACTGCACCTTTTTACTTGTCAACCTTGGGCTTGTCAGCCCTAGCAACCAGCAGCTGTCTGAGTGAAGAAATGCCTCTAGATCCAGTGGGCCAGGAGCAGGAGGCAGAGCTGGATCCCAAGGTTGAGGAGCTTTCACTCATTCCCCAGAGCCTGGCACTTTGAACTTGGACTTAATGCTCCAAACTGTAAGAGAATAAACTCCTGTTTGTTAAGGCCATCCCATTTGTGGTATGGTGGTGTCAGTGTAGCATTAGGTGACCAAAACACCAAACATAGTACATCATATGATATTCTGATTCAGAGTGGCCAACATCAGGTTTCAGCTCACTAATGCCTAGGAAGCCAATCTTTATGCATTCCATTTCATTTTTGAAAACATCCAATTTTGATATGTTCATAATTTGTACATTCCATGTTCCAATTATTAATAAATGTTTGCACCTATTTGTTCCCATTTTGAATCATGCCCCATCAGCAAATGGAGGTATTGAAAGCTTTATTCCATTCACATCACTAAGGTCAACCCTACTTTAAGGAGGTAGCTCTTCCCCAGTTGTATTTTGAGTGACTTCCAACTTGAAGGGTTCATCTTCCAGCACTATATCAGACAATGTGCCACTGCTATTCCTAAAAATTTCCAGTCATATGTCAGACAGTGTTTCACTGCTCTTCATGAGGTTTTCAGGGGCCAAATATTTTCAGAAGTGGATTACCTTTCCTTATTCCCAGTGTGTCTTGTCTGGAAGCTCCACTGAAACCTTTCCACCATGGGTGATTCAGCTGGTGTTTGGAATATGGGTGGCATAGTCTCTAGTGTCACAGCAACACACAAGTCATTACAGTATGACTAACTGATAGATAAATGGTGGTAAATGGTTAATGGGTGAGTAAACAATTATTTTAGATATATTCTTGATTTTAATTGAGATAGAAGTAATGTCTGGATGGAGAAATCTTGGATTAAAACAAATCTTCACAAACTTCATGGTTATGGATTCCTGGAGCTAACTGTAATACCTTCTCACATCTTTCTACTATTTTAAGTATGTGTGGGTGGGTAGAGAAAATAATGCTCTTATATATGTACTGACTGGTGGCAAACCCACCAGCCACTCTTCAGAAGGGAAATTGGGCAATTATTTCCGTAAAGATGATACTACCTTGGAAACCCAAGGAGGGGTTGCTATGAGTTGAATTGACTCAACAGCAGTGAGTTTGGTTTGGTTTGTATCCACTGAAGTTCCAATATTTCTGTTATTACTCTAGACAAGAAAAGAGGAATTTTAAATAAGTGAATAGAACCTACCTTAGTTATTGTTTGTACTTTTATTAAACTCTGTGAAAGGGAAAAAGAAAAAGAAATGAAAATTAAAGAAGCTTTTACATCTGTAGTAATTAGGGCCAAAACAATTACAAATCAAAATAAATTGCAGAAGGAAGATGAGAAATAGAAATGTGCAGTCTCCATGTAAGACAGATAATCTTGACTTTAGATTTTGAAGCTCATTTTCCTTAAGATTTCGAAGAAATATAATCTAATTATCATTGCTTCTTGTTCTAGTAGTCACTTCAAAGCTACAACTATTTGACAACAATATTATCTGTTACTAAACCTTCACAATCAACACCCATGGAAGCAGCAGGCAAGAAATCAGACAGCACATTGCACTGGGCAAATTTGCTGCAAAAGAACGTTTCAAAGTGGTGAAGACCAAAGATGTCTCTTTGAATAATAAAGTGGGCCTCAGAAGGAAGATGGGGCAATCTACTTCCATAGTGATACTGCCTCGGAACCCCAAGTAGGGGTCGCTATGAGTCAGGTCCAACTCAACAGCACATAACAACAACAACAACAACCCAAGCCATGGTGTTTTCAATCATCTCATATATATACGAAAGCTGGACACTGAATAAGGAAAATGAAAGAAGAGTTGATGTTTTTGAGCTGTGGTGTTGGCAAAGACTACTGAAAGTACCATGGACTACCAGAAGTAACAAATCTGTCCTGGAGGAAGTACAGCCAGAATGCTCCTGGGAAGTAAAAATGATGAGACTTTGCCTCACCTATTTTGGTCATGTTTTCAGAAGGGACCATTACCTGGAAAAGGATATCATGCTTTGTAAAAGTGGAGGGTCAACGAAAAGGAGAGGCACTCAATGAGATGGATTGACACAGTGGCTCAGGTATAGCAAGGATTGTGAAGCCAGCACAGGACCAGGAAGTGTTTTGTTTTGCTCTGTTGTACATAGGGTCACTATGAGTTGGAGATGACTCAACAGCACTTAACAACAACAACAACAAACTTTCATAAGAGTTAATGAAACTGTGTAGCTCATGCCAGGCCTTATGTAGCTGACATGCTATTGGTGCTTATTCTTCTTATTCTTCTTCACTTCTTAACAGAAAATGTCAAGGCAGTATATTATAGGGGGTAAAATTATAGGCTTGTTGTTGTTATGTGCCGTCGAGTCAAACCCGACTCATAGCGACCCCTCCTTGGGTTTCTGAGGCAGTATCACTATGGAAGTAGGATTGCCCAACCTTCCTTCAGAGGAGTGGCTGCTGGGTTTGAACCGCCAGCTGTCTGGTTAGCAGGCAAGTGTCTTAGCCACTATGCTACCAGAGCTCCCAATTATAGGCTTATAAGGAGAAAAAAGTTAGAAATAAATCCCACTTCTAAGAGAACTTCTCTTGCTAAGTTTCTTTATGTCTTAAATGTGAACAGTAAAAAATTACACACAAAAGTTTGGGAAGTAATTAGATAAGGCAGATGAAGTGCCATAAAGCATTCTGTTATTTTTAATAGATTTTTCAAACTATTCTTGAGATCTTTACTAAAAATCATGACCATTTAAAAAAGTTAACCCTTCCAAAAATAAACACATGTGTCCTATCTGTTTTTAATTATTAAGTAAACTTCACTTTCATTTAATTGTAAAATACATTCTGAAGTAACATCTCTAAATAAAAATCTATTCTGTTTCTTTCTTTTTGAAATTTGGATATTTGTTTTTGACCTATTGAAAAACAAAATTTTCAAGCTATCTTAGAGCACAAAAACCTATTTCTAGTATCTCTGTTTCCTTTCCATAACTCATTGTTCACAACAGTGAGCCAATTTGCTATTAGTGTCATTGGTCCCTTCCACTGATCTTCCACGACTGTAAAGAATTTTATCAAAAGCTTTCCAAACATCTAAGTTTAAAATCCCCTGTAACTCCCTTCCCACATTTGTCTACCTGGAGTGAAGTCCCTGAAGAATTTCACAAAAGTAGTGAGTGATTCCTTTTATTCTCCAAATGTGTGTTGTCTGTTCTTAATCAAGCTGAGCTTTTCAAAGTGGTCCCCATTTGATCTCTAAAAATAGTTTCTGAAAGTTTTCAACATAATAGATGTTAAAAGACACTGAAATATCTAAGTGTGTTTCCAAGACTAGCCTTCAGTTAGTATTTTGTTTTTGTCATAAATGTAAGGGATATTTTCTGAATAGAAAAAAAAATGTAAAATACTGTAATGTCAATAGACTTACACTTGCTTCATTTGAGGTTTCAATTTATCAGTAAGTAAATTTTCGGTTTTCCCTTAATTGGTTATCATATTATGTTATTTTTCATTGCAATGAGAAAAGAGCAATTCTCCTCTCCTGTCAGAGTGATAGGTGAACTTGATGTAGTTCTAACGCTGATGTTTGGTGCCATTGAGTTGGTTCTAAATGATAGCCTGTGGTATTTAAGTTCATGCGTCAACTTGGCTGGGCCTGGTTGAGTGACTGGACAGCTGGTGGTAGTTATTCCCCTTGATAAGACTGGCAAACAACTCCATGGTGGGATCTACCACAAGCAGCTGAATAGCTGCCTTTGGGATGTGGTCTGCCTCCTGTATATAAGGAGAAGCCTTGGGGATAGTCTGTAGTTTATGGCACGCTTGGACCCTGCATGTAGCTGAGTCGTTCAGCAGCCTGCAATGCTCTACTGACCTTGGGACTTTCAATAGACTTGAATTAATGGCCTGTCATGTGGTTTGGTAACATTGGGACTGTGCCTTTTTATTTGTCAACCTTGGGCTTGTCAGTCTTAGCAGCCAGTAGCTGTCTGAGTGAAGAAAAGCCTCTAGCTTCAGTAGGCCAGGAGCTTGAGGCAGAGCTGAAGCCCAAGGTTGAGAGGCTTTCACCCAGCCTCTAGAGGGTGGCACTTTGAACTCACACTTAAAGGCTCCAAATTGTAAAAGAATAAACTCCTCCTGTTTGTAAAGCCATCCCATTTGTGGTATATCCCTGTCAGAGGGCACTAGGTAACCAAAACATATCCATTACTAAAGGGAAAGGAAGGAAGTCAGTATTTGTCAAAGATATAGCTTGAAACTGATAAAATGTTTACTGGTTTGTGGAAATTCAAAGTAAGTTTCTGTTCAGTATTGAATAAACAACCAGATAAATTCTGTATGATTTTGTTTCTAAATGTCTGATAAAATTGTAAAATCCTTATCACTTCCTTACTTTGGATAATTATGTGACCTTGGATGAGTAAGTCTCAAGCATCAGTTTCCACCATAGAAGTAAATAAACTACTTAAGAATTTTACAAAATGGTGCAGATTAGAGATAAAATCTAAGGCGTGTCTGCCTTTAAATGACTTTGTTTCTATTCCCAGGGTGTAATATACTTAACAGTTCTGACTACTTTCAGTCAGGCAAACATCTCAGTTTTTAGCTATGCATAGATTGATCTAATCTCTTAGCAGTGCTCCCACTGCTATGACGACATGCTCAGACACATTTTCCATTTTTTGTATGTGCAAATGAGCCCACTGTAGTACCTACATTGATGAATGACACATTCCTTTTTGCAAAGAATCTCTGTGCTTGCTCCCATCTCATATCTGAAAGTGACTTTCTATATAAACTCTGTTGAGAAAGAGCAAGAGCCACATTCTCTCCCATCCCCTTGCATAGCTTCTGACTCATTCTGCTTTCATTCAATAAAAAGTTAAGGCATTTAGTCATACTCATCTCATACCTTGGGAAAAGAGTTAAGGATTAAGCAGCCCTCCTTGACATGACAACGTTAGTTATTTTCAGCCAGTAAAAAAACAAAAAAAAACAGAATAGACTCTCAATCAAAATATGGCTTCACGCACACCACAAAATAGTTCGAATAGAGAATAAAAGGATATCCTGAGACAAAAGCTGTAGCAATA
>NW_006922798.1:233378-234559 GCF_000298275.1 Orycteropus afer afer
TTTAGACATGTTAAAATAAACAACAACAAAAATCACTGAAGAATAAACTTCTTTCTTAAAGGCAAAAAGATGTTTATAACCATATAACACCTTTATAAAGGAAATAGATGATTGGTAGATAGACAGATGATAGATAGATAGATAGATGCAAAGATAGATAGAGTTATATATACTATATATTTTACCCTAGTACACATTTATAGGAGCTCTGGTAGCATAGTGCCTAAGGCACTTGACTGCTAACCAGAAGGCTGGCAGTTCAAAAGTTGGGCACTCTATTTCCCTAGTGATACCACCTCAGAAACCCAAGGAAGGGTCACTATGAGGTGGGTCCCACTGGAGGGCAAACAATAACAGTACACACTTATACATGTGAACCTAGCATATATCAGTGTAGATTATGATAAAAATGCATTTCAAATTACTTTTCTTGTATAACGTGTGTTTTCTCATGTTTATTTTTCACTTCAATCATATTTTATGCTTTTATCCCCCACCACATCATTCATACCACTTGAAAGTAGCTGCTGGGAAATTATGTTATCTACTAGGTTTACATTTCTTTTGTTACCTGTAAAACCTTAGGCAGTGACTTAGTTATTGAATTTTGACATGTACGTCATATCAATATTTTCTCCGTGATGACATTAGGGAAATCAATGGTTTGTTAAACATTTAAATCTCATAATTGTGATTCCCATAAACGATTTCAACTACAAGGCCTACCATACTACAGAATCAACCAAAATTTACTTCTCTATGCATGCAAATGAAGTTAGTGAAAAGAAACAAAAATAGGGACAGGAAGAAAAAAAAAAAGAATTGCAATCTTTTCTATTTTGTGTTTTTTATTCTCCCTCAAGTTTCAAAATAAACTTTTGACATTTATTCAGAAGTGTTCACCAATCAGATACATTTCCATAAATGTATATGGTATGCTGGAATATGATAACTCTTGTAAAGATATCTCCTCAGAACAAATGTAGTAATTTGCATTGTTAACATTTTATATACTTTTTATCTAATGGCAGCATAAACATGAAATGTATCCTTATAGTATAATCTAATCTCATTATTTCCAATAAAAGAGAAAATATAAAAGCTAGAATGTTTAATCGTATAAAAATTTATATAATTCAGGAAACATAACAAAATAAAATAGAACACAAAATTTTTCACCA
>NW_006922798.1:235249-236441 GCF_000298275.1 Orycteropus afer afer
TGAAGGAAAATGGGGCAATCTACTTCTGTAGTGATACTGCCTCGGAAACCCAAGAAGGGGTCACTATGAGTCGGATCTGACTCAATGGCACATAACAACAACAACTGGGAGAACAACTTCAAATGTGTCAAAAGTGTAATGTCAGTAATGTCATAAAGATGCCTTTATTTTGTGTTGTCACTTGGTACATTTTATCCTTTAGAAATGAAATTTCCTTATAATTTTATAAATTAATTTCCATATAATTTTGTGTTCTATTTTTGCCTTCTTTTATTTTTATTTCTGTGATAATACTGCTAAATAGTGGGCACCCAAGTAGTTTCCTTATAAAAATTCCAAATTGAAATTTCACGGTAAACTAGGTGCTTAGTAAGTCAGGATACAAGGGCACTATCAGACTTGTCCTCAGGAAATATTTTTTACTAAAATAAAAATAGTAATTCATATTCATTCCTGAAAATTGTAACTTAAATTTGGATGAGGAAAAATAATGATTTTCATCCTGAAATGATCATTGTGGTCATTTTTAACTACCTAAAAATAAATTTACCTGTCACTCTTTGCTTTGGCAATATTCCTCAGTTCCCTTTAACATTTTAGTGCACACTGGTCACCACTTGAAATTTCACTCTCCGCAACCAGTATAGGCTTCCCTTTGTAGAAGGTCTGCTCTGGGCATGCCCATTCACAGACAACCAGAAGTGACAGAATTCATGAACACTACCGGCCCTAAAGAATAACTGACCTGTTAAAAACCAAACTCCCAGACGTCCATTCAACCCCAACACATAGCGACCCTTCATTTGGTTTCTGAGGCTGTATCTCTACGGAAGTAGGTTGCCCAATCTTCCTTCTGAGGAGAGGCTGGTGGGTTTATTAATTCTATTGTACATTGGATGACTGTGTGTCAGAATTGATTTAGCACCTAACAACAGCTGCAGCATCTGGGTATAAGCCTCTGTGTAGTTCTGTGGGGAAGTCTATAGTTCCCATTTCTTGGAAACTGAGTATAGTGAACTTAGGACAGTTGTTTCTCAGTCTGTATGCCTTATTATACCTGATGATAAAGTAAATCACAACTCCATTTAAAACTCTATCTATGTATCTATGTATCTATGTATCTAGGAGCTCTGTGCCTAAGGCATTTGACAGCTAACCAGAAGGCTGGTGGTTCAAAGCCATCAGCCACTCC
>NW_006922798.1:237421-238023 GCF_000298275.1 Orycteropus afer afer
GTCTCAGTCCACCGAATGGCAGTGAGTTTAGTTTGAATTTTGATACTACAATACCGTTGTTGTTGTTAAATGTCATCTAGTCATTACTCAAAGCAGCACTACACAACAGAACAAAAAGCTGCTCAGTCCTGTCCCATCCTCACAATCTTTGCTGTGCGGAGCCCCTCCTTGCACCCACTGGGTCAATTCATCTCATTGAGGGTCTTTCTCTTTTCCACTGATGCTCTGCTTTACCAAGCATGGGATTCTTCTCAAGGGACTAATCCCTTCTGATAACCAAAGTACACGAGACCAAGTCTGGCCATTCTTGCTTCTAAGGAGTATTCTGAGTACTTCCTGCAAGACAGATTTGTTCATTCTTCCGGCAGTGATGGTGCATTCAATATTCTTCACCAACACCACAATTCAAACATATCAATCTTCACCAACACCACAATTCAAACACATCAATCCATTTTCTATCTTCCTTATTCATTGCCCTATTCACACATTCATGTGAGTCTACTAAAAACAGCATAGCTTAGGCCAGGCACTCTTTAGACTTCCATCGTAAAATTTTGCTCTTAAATATTTTAGAGACCTTCTGCAGCATATTTTCCCAA
>NW_006922799.1:0-682 GCF_000298275.1 Orycteropus afer afer
CCCATTTGCTGATGTGGCAAAAGTCAAAATGGGGGAAAAAAAAAGCTGTGAACATCCATTAATAATTTGAACATGTAATGTATGAAGTATGAATCCAGAAAAAATTGGAAGTTGTCAAAAATGAAATGGAATGCATGAAGATCAATATCCTAGGCATTAGTGAGTTAAAGTTGATTGCATTTGGCCATTTTGAATCAGACAGCCATATGGTCTGCTGTCAAGAATGACAAATTGAAGAGGAACGGCATGGCATTCATCATCACAAAGGATGTTTCAAGATCTGTCTTGAAATACAATGCTATCAGTGATAGGACAATATCCATAGGCCTACAAGGAAGAGCAGTTAACACTACTATTATTCAAATTTATGCACCAAGCACCAAAACCAAAGATGAGAAAATTGAAGATTTTTACCAACATCTGCAGTCTGAAATTGACCAAACACACAATCAAGATGTGTTGATTATCACTGGTGATTGGAATGGAAAAGTTGGAAACAAAGAAGTATCATGCATAGTTGGAAAATATGGCCTTGGTGATAGAAATAATAACACTGGAGATCACAAGATAGAATTTTGAAAGACCAATGATTTATTCATTGCAAATACATTTTTTCAACAACATAAATGATGATATACACATGGACTTCACCAGATGGAATACACAGGAATCAGGAGGTAAT
>NW_006922799.1:20752-22589 GCF_000298275.1 Orycteropus afer afer
GGAGGGTCGACGAAAGAGGGGGAGGCCTTCAGGGAGATGGATTGATACAGTGGCTGCGATGATGGGTTCGAGTATAGCATGGATTGTGGGGCTGGCACGGGATCGGGCAGTGTTTCGTTCTGCTGTGCATGGGGTCACTATGAGTCGGAAACAACTCGACGGCAGTTAACAACAACAACATTGAACTAGGCAAGGGGAAAAACAAAGAAAAAAAAAGCTAAGGAGAAGAAGAGATAAAAAGGCAAACAAAAATAGATGGCAAGAAATAGCAAGAAAGAAAAAAGAATATAAGAAAAAGAGAGAAAACAAAAGTGGGGGTGGGAGGGCTGAAGGGTTGGCAAGCATAAAGGAAAATGAGAAGCAGTGGAGCAAGTGATAATGCATCCAGGAAGAAAAATTGGCCGAGTATAGTAGAAAAATTAAGGGAGGAGAAGGTATTTGAGGAAGGGTCCCTCTATGTTATGTTCAGCCAGTGGCCTGCCCACTTGCAACATGCTTCCCTCTCTGCTCCCAATTCAGTGGCACCCAGAGCCAGAGGGGTCTCTGTCTCACTTCTTTGAAATGCCAACCTTCCCATGCTCCCAAATTTACCAGTAAAAGCAAGTGCTGAGTGTGGATTTATGGAGTGGCTACAGGTCCTCCAGTGCAGAATTTGCTCACTCACTGGAGCACCAATGCAGGAGAAAGAAAGAGGATTAGCACAAGAGGCGAACCTCTGGAGGGAAAGACAGACTCTTTTCTTTGCTTAGCACAAGACACTTCAGTCAGCGATACAGGTGCAGAAAGAACAGCCACAGCCTCTGGGTCCACCTGAAGTAGTCTGTGGATGATGCCCAGCCATCAATCAAAGTCCCGTACTTCAAACCTGCCATCTGCCCCAAAGGATAAAGGGCCACCTTCCTCCACATGTATCCACAAGTTGCAAAATTCCAGGTTCCAGTTCCACTCTGTGCTAAAATGTTGCTAAGAGTTGAACTCGTGCCCACTGCCGTGTGTCTGGTTTGGAGTTCTATTTATTCCCAGAGGGTTTCTCTTCCGTTTTCCCTACTCCCTTCCAGACTCTGCTGGAGCTTAAGCTGAGGGGATCCTGTTCTGTGTCCCAGTATGATCTTCCACCCCATTCATGGCCCCAGCTCACCTTGGAAAACTCCTGGTATGACTATTCTTTAATGCCTGTGGATTTATTATTTTTGTTTCCCCTCTTTTTTTTTCCTCCTCTTTGACCTCCTTTATGTTTCTAATGACTTATCTTCGGCTCCACTGGCGGGATGAGATTTTTTTTTTCCCCTTTCATTTTTCCCAGTCACTTAACCTGCTTCCTTTCACCATCTTCACTGGATCTAACATTGTATCTTCTCATTAGCTGTGCATAACTCCAGTATCATTATTTGCATCTGCCTTACCTAGTTTCTCAAAATCTCTATTGATAGAGGGACATGGTGCATGGTCTGTCAGTAGGAACCCATCTTCAGGGTTCATGATATATTATTTTTTGATATCTTGTTGGAGTCTATTGTCTAGGATTTTGTTGAGAATTTTTGTGTCTATGTTTACAACGGATGTTGGTCTATAATTTTGTTTTTAGTGGTGAATTTGCCTAGCTTTGGTTTCAGGGTTACCCTCACTTCATAGAATGAATTTTGGAGTTGTCTGTCTTTTTCTATATTCTGAAATAGTTTGAATAGAATTGATGTCAGTTATTCTCTGAATGTTTGGTAGAATTCAACAGTGAAACTTTCTCAGCTGGGGGGAATTTGTGTATGTGTGTGTGTGTGTGTGTGTGTGTGCGTGAGTGGTAGTTCTTCTTTATGAACTTTTTGATTTCTTCTTTTTTATG
>NW_006922799.1:23334-24809 GCF_000298275.1 Orycteropus afer afer
TACATTGTGCTGTTGTTTGGAAAAGTGTTCTGTATATGTCTATGAGGTCAAGTTGGTGTTGCATTTTTCAGTTATTCTGTGTCTTTGTTGAATTCCTAATTCTATCTTTCATTGAAAGTGGTGTATACAGTGGCTGCAACAATGGACTCGGGTATAGCAAAGATTGTGAGGCTGGCACAAGACCAGGTGGTGTTTCCTTCTGCTGTGCATAAGGTTGCTATGAGTTGAAAATGACTCAGCAGCACCTAACAACAACAACAGCATTATTATTGTGGAGTTGTGTATTTCTTTTTTCAATTATATTAAAGTCTGATTTATGTATTTTGGGGCTCTTCCATTGGGTAATAGATATTTATTAAGGTTATATCCTATTGTTCAATTGATCCTTTAATCATTATATAATTTCCTGTCTTGTCTCTTGTGGAAGTTTTTGTCTTAAAGTCTATTTTATCAGGAATTAATATTGCTACTCCTCTTCTTTTCTTTATTACTGTTTGTGTGATATATATTTTCTTAACCTTTGATTTTTAGTATATTTTTGTCTTCTTTTCTAAGATGTGTGCTTGTATGAGACAGCATATTGTTGGGTCATGTTTTCTCATCCATTCTACAACTCTCTGTCTCTTGATTGGTTCATTTAATCTATTTATATTCAATGTAATTATAGATAAATATAAATTTTTTGCTGCCATTTTGTTATGTGCTTTTGTGGTGTTGTTTATCTTTGTTCCATATAATTTTTTTGTGCTGAGCTCATTTTGTGTATGATTTTTTAATCATTTCCTTCATTGCTATTGTTTCAGTATTTGCTAAATATTTATGACTTTCTTCTTTTTTTTTCTTTTTGATGAGAATGCTTATTATTTTTCTTGAGGTTACTCTGTAATTTATTATTTTCTTTCCAAGTTTAAAACAGTCCATTATATCTCAAAATCACCTTGATTTACTTTCAATTTGGAAGTTCTATAACTTTACTATTTTTTCCCCTCTTTCTCTTTTGTAGTTGTCCTCATTTAAAAATTGATGTCTGTCAGTTCCTGTTTTCAGTCTTGTAAACTTATTTTACTTTGTATATTTTATGTATGGGTTGGTTTCTGTGTGGCATGGTCACATTTGTTAATCACAGGTTCATGTCTGTTGTCATTAGTTCACTCTCTAAAGAACTCTCCTTAACATCTATTACACAGTGGTTGCAGGATTTACAAATTCTCTCACTTTCTTTTTATCTGGAAAAGTGCTAATTCTGCCATCATATTTGAGATACAATATTGCTGGGTATTTTATTCCTGGTTGGCAATTTCTTTTAGGGTTTTATATATGTCATCCTACTGCCTTCTTACCTGCATTTTTTCTGCTGTTATATCAGAGCTTAGTCTTATTGGATGTCCTTTGTAGGTAACTTTTCATTTTCCCAATATTGTTTTTAGGATTCTTTCTTTGTCTTTTGTTTTGGAATGTTTGATTGTGTCTTGTTG
>NW_006922799.1:25404-27395 GCF_000298275.1 Orycteropus afer afer
CTCAGGGTGGTTTTCTGGCTCTGCGTTCTAGTATCTTGTTTGTACTACTTTATTTTTCTTCTTTTTGTGAACTGTAGTTGTCAGTTGTCTGCATGACATTGTGATGGTGTTATATTTCTATTTAATTGGTGATTGTATGTTGGTGTTATTTGCTCAGGTTTTTTGTTCCTTTATTTTATTCTTATATATCTGAAGAGTGAGTGTGCTACTCTGTTCATTATTTTTGCAGCACTTAGGCACTCACTACCTGTTTCTTGGTGGGTGTGTTAGAGGATGAGACTGTGTGCATGAATCTCATTTAGCTGTTTGTGTAGAACAGTTGAAGGCAGGTTAGGCTCGTATTGGCCACCATCTGTCATTGATCAGTTGGTGCAGAAGCTAGTGGTAGCCCTCACTTTGTGCATGGGCTGTAGGAGGTGTGGATGTTGTTGGGTCATTTAGGTACTGTTGTTGACTCCTGCATGGTGGGTTGAGAAAAAAACAAACAAACAAAAAAAGCAATATAGAAATAAATAAACAAGAGATCAAAAAACACAAGTAGCATAAACAAACAAAAACCATGCAAAGAAAGAAATTAATTAAAACAAAAGGGAACAAAGACAAAAGATGGAAAAAGTAAAAAAGAAAAACAATAATATCTGGTAAGGAGGGAAAGAGAATAGAGAGCAAGAGAAAAAGAATAAAGAAGAAGAAGAAGTAAAATGCAAAAAGAAAAACAAGGGATGGTATGGTTGTTAAGATTGTGTGGCAACTTCGCTGGGCCACGAGTGTGAGTGACTGGGCAGCAAAATGTAGTTATTTCCCATGGTGAGATTGTAATCTCCTCCATGGTGGAATCTTCTGTGAGCAGCCAAGTAGTTGCCTTTGAGATGTGGCCTGCTTTGACTATATATGAGTATACAGGGAAGCTTTGATGAAGGTTTTTAGCATTCAGCAAATCCAGACCCTGCATTTGGCTGAGTCTTCGCCTGCCATGTTGCCTGCGATCTTGGGATTGTTCCTGGGCTTAAACCAGTGGTCTGTCATGTTGTATACCAATGTTGGGATTGTGCCACTTTACCTGCCAATCTTGGATTCATCAGCCTCAGAAGCCAGCTGGTACATGAGTCAGAAAAAGCCTCCAGCTCTAGCAGGACTGGAACAGGAGGCAGAGATGAATGAAGCCAAGGGTCAAGGGGTCCTCACCCAGCCCCTAGAGCAGCAACTTTTACCTCAGACTTCTAACCTCCTAAACTAAGAAAATAAATTCATATTTAGTAAAGCCATATACTTGTGTCATTTCTGTTATAGTGGCACAAGAGAACCAAGACAGAATTAAAATGTGGAAAGAAGAGTGGATGGCAAGATGGCGGACTAGGCAGAAAGACTGCACAGACCCTCTTCAACAAAGAAAAGGGAAACCAATTAACACACAGAAGATAATCTTGGACCCCTAAGCCTTGAAGGGAAGGATATAGAAGTTGACTAAACCCCAACTAGCAGAAGAATTTGCATGAAAATACCAAAAAAGGAGACATACAGAGCTGCGGTCTGGAAGTGATCCTGAGTGATCCTGATGGCACAGACAGCTTGGAGATCCCGAGTGGTTGTAGGACTTAAGAATTAACCTAAAAATCACCCTGCTAGCCAGGGACTGCACAGTGGCTGGGGAACAAACGGAGAAGGTGAAGAAAAAGGTGGATTGAACTGTGAACTTTTGCCAGTCTGGAGTGTGTCGCCATTTTGTAGGTTTAAAAAGTGGCTTGACTATTTTGGATATTTAAAGAGACACCGCTCTCACAGATTCCTGGGGCTTAAGAACATGTTCTGCTTTCCAGCAACCCCAAGGACACTCTGGACCTGCAAGACTGAGAAGTTTTTTGAAGGTTATTTGATTGTAATTTGTGTCTAATTGAGTGGGAGACAACAACTGTCCCCATAAGACACAACTACACCCACACCTCCTGCAACTTCACTTACTAAGCGACAGTCACTACCTCCTTCTCCACCAA
>NW_006922799.1:29090-30295 GCF_000298275.1 Orycteropus afer afer
CAAATCACAATTAAAAAAGAAAAAAAAAAGAAGAAGAAGAAGAAATAAAAACTTAAAAAAAAAAATAAGGAAGAGTGGAGCACATCCTTATACCCAAGATCTCTGCCCTGAGACCATGGAGTAGAGACCTGCAGAGAGAAGGCAGTAGAGCTGAGAGCCTGGCACAAGAGAGAGAAATGGCCTTGCCAGCTCAAGGAGCAAGAAATTTGAATGCTTTTTAGCAGGAGGCTTCCTGGCAGAGTGAGTTACCTTTGGGCATTAATTGGTAGAAGAGTTTGGCATGAAATGGAGTTATAGGCTTGGCAGCCCACAGAGTGAGAAATCTGAGTGCCTTTGGGGACAGGATGGTTCCTGGCAGAATGGTTTTCCCTTGGGCACTAATTAGCTGAAGCTGAGAGACCAAGGAAATGGGAAGCAGAGATTCTTTAGTCTCAAATCATAGTAAGTATCCTGTAATTTCAAAGGGTGAAACTACCACAGCCTCCTAGATTTGAAGAATCAGATATTCACCAACACGGTTCTGGAGTGTGGGGGTGCTATACATGAATGCCAGTGAGATGTGGGCATATCTGTCACCCAAAAGTAAGGAGGCAGGGCTGCCATGTCCTAAGGGCAGAAGAATGGGGCCTGCTAAGCCAAGGGGATGAGGTCTCCAGTCAGATGGACTAGGAAACTTGGGCCACCCAAAGAAGGAGATCTGTACAGGTACCAGTTTGACAAGAGGTGGAATGTGGTGGTAATTAAATGTGTGTCTCAACTCGGCTGGGCTGTGATTCTGTGTGGCTGGGCAGCTGGACATAATCATCTCCATGGTAGAATCTTCTATGAGGAGCATAGTGGTTGCCTTCAGCTCTAGTGGGCCTGGAACAGGAGTCAGAGCTGAAGCTCAAAGTCAAAGGACCTTCACTGAGTCCCTAAAGCTCAAACTTTGAATTTGGACTTCTAGCCTCCTAAACTGTAAGAGAATAAATTCCTGTTTGTTAAAGCCATCCACTTGTGGTATTTCTATTATAGCAGCACTATAGGCCGCCAGCCACTCCTCGGAAGGAAGGTTGGGCAATCCTACTTCCGTAGTGATACTGCCTCGGAAACTCAAGGAGGGGTTGCTATGAGTCGGGGCCGACTTGACGGCAAATAACAACAACAACATTGGGCCAAGACACATGGGAAGAACTAAAAGAGGAAAATAAAGAAAAATATGGGGA
>NW_006922799.1:30395-32206 GCF_000298275.1 Orycteropus afer afer
TCATTATGTTCTTATGAATAATAGCTAAAAAGAAAGAAAGGAGGAAGGAGAGAAAGAAAAATAAAAAGAAGTATTAAACAACAAAAGAACAAACAGAAACAAAATTGGAGGGGTAGGGCACCTGATCTATGTTCCTGCTGGCCAAGCAGGTGGCAGTGAGCAAGGCACATGGCTCAAATACTAGGTCCTGAATATCCAGAAGGCAACAGGGTGCAGGGTGACTGCTCCCCACCTCATTCCTGCTAACCCAGATGATGTCTGGGGGCAGGGCACCTGGACCTGGAAAAAGTTCCTGCAGGCCCCAACAGAAGTTCCTTGTTCCAAAAAGTATTCCTGCCAGCTCAAAAAGCAGCTGAGGACAGGATTTCTGGTTTTATAAAAAAGTTCTTGCTGTTCCAAAAGGTAGCTGGTTGCATGGCCCCTACTCCCAGAAAAAAGTTCCTGCCATCCTAAAAGGGGGCTTCATGTAGGGCGCTTTGTCCCAGCCAAAGTTCCCGTTAGCCCAAAAGACAGAAGGAAGCAAAGCAGCTGATCTTGGAATTAATTTCTATCTACCCAGAAAGAAACTGGGGGTAGGGCATCTGATCCCAGACCAGTTCTTGCTGCTCCTGAAGGTATCCAGGGGCAGGGTGCCTGGACGCCAAAAAATTTCCTGCTGTTACAAAAGTTCATTGGAAATGTGGTAGTTCAGTTTGTGTGTCACCTTGGCTGGACCTGGTTGAATGGGTGGGCAGCTGGATGTAGTAGTCACCATGATGAGACTGGTAATCAACTCCTGGTTGAATCTACTGTGAGCACCTGAGTAGCTGGCTTTGGGGATGTGGTCAGCTTCCCATATATAAGTAGCAGCTTTGGAAATGGTCTCTAGCTCATGGCACTCTTAAACCCTGCATGTAGCTGTGTCATTGTTCGTCAGCCTGCCATGCTCTGCCGACCTTGGGACTTAATGGACTTAAGTTAATGGCCTGCTGTGTGGTTTGGTAACATTGGGTTTGTGCCTTTTTACTTGTCAACTTTGGGCTTCTCCGCCTCAGCATCCAGCAGCTGTCTCAGTGAAGAAAAACCTTTAGCTCCAGTGGGCTTGGAGCAGGAGGCAGAGCTGGACCCCAAGGTTGAGGGATTTTCACCCAGCCCCTAGAGCCTGGTACTTTGCACTTGGACTTAAAGCCTCCAAACTGTAAGAGAATAAACTCCTGTTTGTTAAGGCCATCCCATTTGTGTATATATTCTTGTCAGAGAGGCATTAGGTAACCAGAACAGGAAGTAAGGCACCTGATTCCAGAGAGAGTTCCTTCCAGCCTCAAATCAGCTGTGGGAAGGGTGTCTGGTCCTAGACAAACTTCCTGCTGTCTCAAAAGGTAATTGGGCACATGGTCTCCTTCCCAGAAAAAGTTCCTGCCATACCAAAATCCAGCTGGATGTAGGATACATGGTCATAGAAAAAGTTCCTACTGGCTCAAAAGGTGGCTGGGAGCAATGTGCCTAGTCCTGAGAACAATTCCTGCCTGCCCAGAAGGAAGCTGGAAGCAGGACACTTGGTCTAGGTTGGATTCCTACTAATCTGGAAGGTGGGCAGGAGTGGGGCATGGCCACACCTCCACTCAGGAGGGTGTGGGGTACAAGGAGAACAAGGGGAATATCAAACCTTTCTGGTCGTAGCCACAGGTATGGTTGCCCATACAGTCTCTGGAAAGTGGAGCTGATTATCAGGTTGCTTCCCTGATTAGAATGCTGCTTGCAAATATTCAAAATGTTTGTGTTGTTAGGCCAACCAATAGTTCACAACTCCATTTGTCCCCTTATTCAGTTTT
>NW_006922799.1:32306-43800 GCF_000298275.1 Orycteropus afer afer
GCTCACTGCCATTGAGTGGAATCTGACTCATAACGACCCCTCCGTGGGTTTCTGAGGTGGCATCTCTATGGAAGTACATTGCCCAATCTTCCTTCCGAGGAGTGGCTGGTAGGTTTGAACCACCAGCTTTCTGGTCAAATGCCATAGGCACTATGCAATCTATTCCTTAATCTTTCCCTCCGAATCTCAAGATCCTAGGATTATTTTCTGCATCTGTTTCAATTGGTTTCTAATTTATGGTAGAGGTTTTTGTATCTTGTCTGTCTATTCTGCCATCTTTCCAGAAGACCAGGTGTGTAGATACTTTTTACGGTTATGTCCACTTCTTGGATTGAACCTCTAATCATTATACTATGTCCTGTCTTATCTCTTTTGTTTTTCTGTGCCCTTTAGTCTATTTTATAAGAAATTAATATTGCTACTTCTACTATTTTTCTGTTACCATTTGCTTGATATATGTTTATCCCTCTTTTAATTTTTAGTGCATTTTTGTGTTTATGTCTAAGGTGTGTCTCATAGACAACACATTGATGGGCCGTGTTTTCGTATACATTTTGCTACACTCTGTTTTTTGACTCATGTGTTTAGCTTCAATGTAATTTTTTATCCAAAACCAAGAAACCAAATTCAGTGCCATCCAGTTGATTCGACTCATAGTGACCCCTCCTTGGGTTTCTGAGGTGGTATTTCTACAGAGGTAGATTGCCCAATATTCCTTCCAAGGAGTGACTGGTGGGTTTGAACCACCATCCTTCTAGTTAGCAGTCAAAGGCCTTAGGCACTATGCCACCAGGGCTCCTAGGTATGAATTTACTGTAATCATTTTGCTATGTTGTTTTTAAGGTGCTGCTGATGGATTCTTTGTTACATATATTTGTCTATGATGAGTTCATTTTTAAGGGATATTTCCTTTGTTGCTTCTGTTTTGGTGTTTACTGAATTTCTATAATTTTCTTCTTTTTTTAAATTTGGTGACATAGTTTATTGATTTTATATGAGGTTACTGTAATTCATTAACTTCTCAAGTTTAAAACTCTCTATTCTATCTTGATATCATCTTGACTTCCTTCTCAACTGTAATTTTGGTAACTATATTATTCATTCCCTCTTTTTGCTTTGTATGTGTCATAATATACAAATTGACATATCTGGTTCCTTTTTTCAGTCTGTTAAGTTTATATTATTTTTGAAACACCTAGATCTGGGTTAATTTCCAGGTGATGTTGTATTTCTTAGTCTCAGGTTGTTGTCTCCCATTGTTGGTTCTCTGTCAGAAGGACCTCCTTTAGCAGAAGATGGCACAAGACAAAGAGAGAGAGTGAAAATGGGCCCTCAGAGCAAGACTTGAGTGCCTTCAGGCAGGAAGCTTAACAGTGGAGCTAAAAGAGCTGTAACAGTTGGCCACGCCGGACAGAGGCCTGAGTGTGGCCAGTGCAGGTGTTGCCTCAGAGGATCCTGTACCAGGATCTTCCTGCAGAAAGCCTCCTGCACAAGAGCTTAGAGACCTATTGACAGTAGGCTTGCTAGCAGGGCTAAAAGAAATGTAACACTTGATTGTGCAGGGCAAGAGAGGCCTGAGTGTGCCTCATGCTGAGGTTGTATGCCTACTTGCCTGGGTATCTTGGTGTCAAGAGAGCCACACAAATCTGTGTAGTATGGTGGGAGCTTGTAGCAAAGGCTATGAAGGGCCAGTGGCAGTAGGAGCCTCCAGAGATGTATAGATCTCCAAGCAGTATGGTGGTAGCTAGAGGCAAGAGTGACATGAACACAGTATCTGACCTAACCCACTGAGTGTCTGCCTGGTAGCATAAGAATGGACATGGGTAATTTGGGGAAGAGTAAGCAGTTTTCCCTTTCAGGATATTTTGTTATCATTTACTCTTTGCTTTCTATAAATAGTAATAATGGATTTCACTTTGCCAATATTATTTAAGTGCCTTGTGTGTCTGACTCGATCACAGATGAATGTAACACCCATGGAATGGTTGATTCCAATGGGTTTATATGCCTCATTACTAGCAATCTTATGGTTGTCTACACATTTGAGGCACAGTCTGTCTGTGTGAGTAGATAAGATAAGACAGATAAGACAGAACAGAAATGTATATATAGGTTATGAGTCAGAATTCTTTTGCTGTGACCAAAAGGCCTGAGAAAATTGTTTGCCCTGCATTTGTGTGCCCTGTGAGTGATTTTCTTCTCCCACCTGTCACCTGGACTTCTAAGTGAAAAAAGCTTATCACAGCTTAGTCCAGGTAATTATTTGGAGAGACATTATTTCTGGAACCTAGTGGCATGATATTTTCACAAACTTGCCATCTGACTTTGAGTGTGCATGTGTACATTCTGTGTATGTGTAAATGTGTATACACCAGTATGTCATTATAAAGAGTTTGGAAATATCTTTTTCTGCAGGTAGTTTTCTTTCTTTCCTGGAATTACTTTCATGCAATACAGTATTGGAGAGTTATCCCATCTCCAAAGTCCTTTGCTTAGTAAGCAGGGAGAATTGGGAGATCCTTACATATTCTGCACAACCAGCTACAGGCATACCTCAGACATATTGATGATTGGGTTCCAGATCACCATAATGAAGTGAATAACAAGAGCTTTTGGTACCCCAATGCATATAAAAGTTATGTTTACAGTGTGCAATAGTCTTATGAAAAAATTTGAAATGTTGTGAGAATTACCAAAATGTGGCACAGAGACAAAAGTGAGCACATGCTGTTGCAAAATGGCTCCTATTAGACTTATTTGAGGTCTATTAGACTTATTTGAGGATGCAAACCTTCAATTTTTTGGGGAAAAAATCACACACATACACACAGTATCTGTGAAGTACAATAAAGTGACACACAATAAAATGAGGTATGTCTTTATTAAATGGTATGAAGATTAGGTTTTTCTAGTACTGATTTGGAAGTTAACAAAATGTGGAAGCAATCTGTATTGCTGTCTCACAGCTCTCTCCTTTACTGTCCTACATTTCCAAATGAATTATGCGTTTTTCTTTTTCCTAATGATGACATGTGATCTCCTCTTCTCATAGGTGAAGTGTGTAGTCAAGAGAACAAAGGTCCTAGAATCCATAAACTTTTAATGTCATAAGTGGTTTACAGTGAGTGCTAAAACCTTCACAAACATTCTCATTTAATCTCACAGAAGTCCTGAGGTGAGATAGGTGAAATTATGGACAATTTTCATTTCTGTCTCTTTTTTTTTCTGCTTCCATATAAACATACAGAACCTTTTTCAAATCAGAAAACTATATATGTACATATATATACTTACATACATGTTGTCCTTGTTATGTGTCGTGGAGTCAGACCCAACTCATAGTGACACCTCCTTGTGTTTCCGAGGCAGTATCACTACAGAAGTAGATTGCCCCATCTTCCTTCTGAGAAGTGGCTGGTGGGTTTGAATGGCCAGCCTTCTAGTTAGCAGTCAAGTGCCTTAGGCACTATGCTATCAGAGATCCCATATACACACATGAAAAAAATGAAATGTTTTTTTTCTTTGTTTCCTCTTTCTCTATAGAATTGGGACCACAATTTTATTTTATTGATTTTCCATGTTCTTGTTGTGTGCCATCGAACCAATTACAACTCATAATGATATAACAACAACAATGACCCTATATGATGGAGTAGAACTGTCCATTGGATTTCCTAGACTTTAATTTTTAAGGGAGCAGAGGGCCAGGTCTTTTCTCCCATGGAGCACCTGGTGGGTATTAGCTGCCCAACTCTTAACTATGGCACAACCAGGGCTCCTTTGCTTTTTCATATATTGTTTTTATCTCATATGCGGATCTCAATGTCATTAAATAAATGTTTTTGGGAAAATATGACCTATTCAATAAATCCATATATGAAGTTAAATAAGTTTTATTGTTTATTCTTCTGCCACAAACATGTAGGATAAATGATGGACCATTTATACAAAATAATATTATGGAGCCATAAAATTCATGTTTTAAAGGAGTAATTAATAACCTGAGAAAATCCTCACAGTATAAATAAAAAAGAAAGCTATAAAAATATAAAGGAGCTCTGTTAGTGTAGTGCCTAAGGCACTGCTAACAAGAAGGCTGGCGGTTCAAACCCACCCCCCACTCCTCGGAAGGAAGGTTGTGCAATCTACTTCCGTAGTGATACTGCTTCGGAAACCGAAGGAGGGGTCGCTACGAGTTGGGTCTGACTTCATGGCACATAACAACAACAACAACAACATAAATGTATAAAACATGCTCCCAATTTTCTAAAACATAAGTATAGATCTATTAACTAGAGAGAAATAAGGGCTGTTAATATTTTGATGTAAGTCTTGATAGTAAGATTAATGTTAGTTTCATCTTTTATTTTACTGAATTAAAAAAATCCACTAGGTCAGTATATATCTTCTATTCGGAAAAAATATAATGGATCAAAATGGTGCGCTGTACACAAGCTTTTCTTCTCTAGTCTCAAATCTCTTAAATTGAAAGCAAATTTATTTGTATAAACTGTGTGTGTGTGTGGGTTGAATATTATTGAAAACAAGCAAATAAGCAAACAAAGACTTTGTGAAGAATTCCTGCAAGATAGAAAGCAGATGGAGCAACCCCAAAGGACACTGGAGGCGGGAGGCAGATTGCCAGAGGGGAGGAGAATGGGACCAGGCCAGTCTGGATCGAATTTGAGGGACGCAGTCTTCGGTACCCGTGAGGAAACGAGGGAGTGAGCTTCTGTGTCTCTGCGGATTGAACGCGGGTGCGCGCTTTGACCAGCAGGACTGCTGGCGGGAGGCGGGACAGAAATGAAGGCGGGCTCTGAGCGGGTGGATCCCCGAAGCTGCAAAGACCGCGGCGCCAGAGGGAGCCCCAGCAGACACGCGCTGCGAAGCAGAGACTCTATGGACTCTTAAGAGCTAGGCTGCTGCCTGAGCCTTTTGCCGCTGCAGCCTTCTCTCTCCTCCCTTGCCTGCTCTCCCTGTTGTCTCCTCCTCCATCGACATGCTGCAGCCATAGCAGCAGCAACAAGAGCTAAGTTAAGTGACCGATTCGGGGACTTGGGGTCTTGAGTCAGGGCGGGCTCAAGGCGCGGCAGTACTCCCGAGACCTCCATCTCCTGCGGCAGCCGCCTCTGCTGCAGTCTTCCCTCCCTGGCCGGAGAGGAAAGCACTGTCAATAGACGCACGCCGCCCGGGTGCCTACAACCAGCGTTAGAGCCAAGCCTAGGTGAAAGCCTTCCGCTTGGGAAAGGCAGAACAGAGGAAGACTTTAAGACCTCAACAATTGATTTCATTTTAAATAGTGTTCCCTTTTTGTCAGCTTATTCGAGCAAGCGGCAGTTTTGCATAAGCCCTCTGAAAACCAAACCATGTCGCCCCTGACCATGCCTCCGATGGGTGTAGATGGCGTGTCCGCATACCTGATGAAAAAAAGACACACTCACAGGAAGCAGCGGCGTAAGCCCACTTTTCTCACCCGTAAAAACATCGTGGGCTGCCGCATTCAACACGGCTGGAAGGAAGGAAATGAGCCCGAGGAACAGTGGAAGGGCACTGTACTTGAGCAGGTTTCCGTGAAGCCCACTCTCTACATAATCAAATATGACGGCAAAGATAGTGTGTATGGATTAGAACTGCTACTTGATAAGAGAGTTTTGGCACTAGAAATCCTTCCTGAGAGACTGCCAACTCCTCGCATCGATTAACGCTTGGCAGATTCCTTGATAGGGAAAGCAGTGGGGCATGTGTTTGAGGGCGAGCAAGGCAGCAAAAATGAATGGAAAGGCATGGTCCTGGGGCGAGCCCCCGTGATGGACACTTGGTTTTACATCACCTACGAGAAAGATCCGGTCCTCTACATGTACACACTTCTGGATGACTACAAAGATGGTGACCTGCGCATCATTCCAGATTCCAACTACTATTTCCCTATGGCAGAACGAGAGCCAGGAGAGGTGGTAGACAACCTCGTGGGCAAACAGGTGGAGCATGCCAAAGATGATGGGTCGAAGAGAACAGGCATTTTCATCCATCAAGTTGTGGCCAAGCCGTCAGTCTACTTCATTAAGTTTGATGATGATATTCACATTTATGTATATGGTTTAGTGAAAACTCCATAAATTCATTGTGCTCTTTGCAAAAGTTGTGGATCTATTAAATTTAAAATATTTTACGTTCTAGTGATTGTGTACTTTTGCGAGCATTCTTGGTGTTAAGAGATTCTAGACAGTGGATAAGTCTTTTTGTGCCTCCAAATATTACATTGACTAGTTTCATAGTTTTGCCCCAAGTGTACTTTGATACTTTTGGTATCATCCTGTTCTGTAATTGAAAATGTAAACTGGGTACTAATAGAAAATTAACAGGTGTTTAAAATAATTGGAACACTGCAATAGTAAAGAAAAAGTAATCAAGTAACTTCAGCTATTTCCTTCACTCCTTTCCCTCAAAGGTATGCTAACCATACCTTTCCCATATTTCCCCATGCTCAAACAAAAATTTGCTGTTGCAATCTTTTCTGTAGAAAAAAATGATAAGTCACATTCATTTCTCTGTAATTGCTTTTTTCACCTGGCATGTCAGTGATGTGTCTCTTAATCAGTGGCTACATATCACTTTACCAGTTACTCTCTCAATACATGCACAGTACTCTGCGTGTGTATCAAAAAGTATTCAACCATCCCTTACTCATGTTACTTTCTTTTTCCTTCACCTAACACTGCTACAATACATACCTGTGTTTTTCATTTCTATAGGTTAGAGTCTCAGAAATGAGATTTCTGCCATGTATGTTTAACTTTATGAGATATTACAAGATCATCATCTAGTATCCTCTCTGGCCCTCTAGATATTTGCATATCTGAAGGGTGAAAAATTATATTGTTTTTTACCTTAATTTACTTTATCTAACTCAAGTGAGATTATTTTTTCATATGCTTATTGACCAACTGGACTTTTTTTTTCTTTTGTGATTTGCCAATTCTTATCTTTTGTTCACTTGTCTCTTAAATTGGTGAACTTTTTCTTACAAATTTGTAGGAATTCTTGCTATAGAAATACATATTAATCATTTGTAACTCATATGTGTTATGATGTTTTATCCTTTCATTAATCTTGACTATAGCATAGTGCCTAAGGTGCTAACCAGAAGGCTTGTGGTTCAAATCCACCAGGCACTCCTTGGAAGGAAAGTTGGGCAATCTACTTCTGTAGTGGTACTGCCTTGGAAACCCAAGGAGGGGTCGCTATGAGTCAGATTCGACTTGATGGCACATAAAAACAACAACAACAACAACATGTTGATATCTTTTACTTTAAAATATTTTAAAAATTTGATGTAGTCAACTCTTTCATTGCTTTTTTATTTCCTGTCTTTCTCAGATTGCTGCCTCCAAGTCATACAAATATTCACTTACATTTTTTTAAAAAAAATATTCTTTGATCCATTTGGACTTTATTTTTGTATATGGTATAAGACAGAGTTCCAATTATATGTTCTGTTCAAGTTGGCTGCTTGATTTCAAATTCCTAAGCCAATATCATCATATTTTAAAAATTATATTGGGTTGACCATAAATGTTAGAAGCTGATAAAGCAAGTCTTCCCTCATTTATTTGTTTTTCTTTCTTTCAGACAATTTTTCTTACACAGAAATACTTTCATGTAAAATTTAAAAATATATTTCTACATTTAAAAATTATGTTACATTAATTAGAATTGTGTTAAGTTTCTGCATCCTTGTTTGGAGGGTTATTTTAATAATACTAATCCTTAGCATTCAAGAAATTTGGTACATCAGTAAAATATTTGGTGTTGTTTTTGTACTGTTTTTCATTAGGGAAATTGTTTCTGCTTGACAATTTTAAAGTACTTTACATTTTTGTGGTCACTTTTTAAATTTTTTCCCTCATTAATATCTTGTTATCAGTAATATAGAAAATCTACAGGTTTTGGATCCTCAGAAGGAAGGCTGGGCAATCTACTTCTGTAGTGATACTGCTTCAGAAACCCAAGGAGGGGTCGCTATGAGTCGGGTTTGACTCGACGGCAAATGACAACAACAACATCTTCTATCTATTAAGTTTGTTAAATCCTCTAAATCAAAGTGTTTTTTCTTTTTTTAAATAGAATAATTTGTTCTTTCTATAAACAATAATTTTACCTGAAATTGGACGTAATTTTATTTCTTCTAATGTTTATACTGATTATCGTATTAACTGGAGTCAACAAAATAATGTTGAACAGTGATAGATGCTATTTTTCTTAATTTTCATGGTAATGTCTTTAGTATTTCCTGTTAACATGACATTTGCTCTTGGTTATTGGTAAATTTTTATTACCATGTTCAGGGATTTTCTTCTATTCCTGTTTTAAATATCATTACAAGAAGTGGCTACTAAGTTTTAACAAGTGTCTTTCTAGTGTCTCTTGATAATACCATGTGATATTTTTCCTTTAATTTGTTTATATACTGAATTATTGTTGTTTTTATGTGCCATCGAGTTGGTCCCAACTCATAACGACCTCTCCTTGGGTTTCCGAGGTGGTATCACTAGATATTTTATGTTGAACCAAACTTAAATTTTTGAAATAAGTCCTCTTTAGTCATGGTGTAATAATTATTAATAATTTGCTACATTGCTGGATTCTATTTACCAATTTATTTAAACTTGTTACATTTACATGTATAGATGTTGTACTTTTTATCTTTCTTACACTGTCTTTATCAAGTATTGTTATTAAAGTTGTGCTAGCTTTAAAAAATGAATTGGTGACTTTTCAGTCATTTCCTGTAGTCTGTAACAGTTTAAATAACATAAGAATTACAGTATTTGGAAAATTGGAAAAAAATTTAACTTAATTAACTGTAAAATAATCCAATCTTGATAACTCTTTGGATATTATATCTTAAAAAAATGTGTATCCTCTGTTTGTGAATACAGATAGTCCCTGGGTTATGAATGGGATCTGTTCCTCAGTCTGTCTTTAAGATGAATTTGTAGGTAAGTTGAAACACACACATATGGTTCTTATTTACCATCAATTAGTCAAATGGTTGCCTTTGTATATATTATATATTTTACTTTTCTGTGCATATAAAATACTTAAGTAACACTTGCAAATACAATAAAACATCTTGAATATAATAGTGCAATATATAATAATAATACAATAATAAAAGCAATTACATATGGTAATGTACTGTAAAACGAGAGAATCTTTGTGTATGTGAATAGGTAGAAAAACTAGAAAAACATGAAAGAAACTGTTCTTAAAACAGTTTAGATAGAAAGAAAAGAAAAAAGGTTATGATTAAAGGTTAACACTTACTGTCTTTCAACCAATGTCTTGCATACTGGAAGGGGCATTTGTGTGATTACATTCATAATTGATGATGCAAGTGAAGATGATGGAGAGGTGGCTACTGTTGAAAATGATAGGCCTGATTTTGGATAGAATGGCCTGGTTTTGGAGAGGTTGAACCCGCTGCTGGAGAGTCAGAGTTAGATTCTACTGCTAGAGAGAAAATGTATACTACTGGAGTCAATTTCTTGAAGTAGGCATCAAGGGATATTTATACAGAGATTTTCTTTTTCGTTACATGCTAGCTGAGGCCATTGGTAACTGTACAGTAAATTTTGGTCAACCTCTGTGTATTAGGATCTTGCTCCTCTAACTTTGCCATCCCTGCTTCAATGAGACAAAAGTCTTCTGCTAACTCTTTCATCCAAAACATTTTGTGTTCTGGAATTTTTAAGTCCTGATCTTCTTCCTCAAATGCTATAATTTGCTCCTCTAGTTCTATATGGTATTTATTTTCAATACTGATCATTTTTATTTTATTATTTTTTTTTTTTGATGCATCATCAGCATCAAAAAACAGTGGATTTATGCTTTCAAGGCATGGTTACAAGGGTAAATAAGGAACATTTAAGCCAAATGCAAATTTATACACTCAACATAGTGTCAGTGGCAACATGATTTGACTTTAAACAGGAAGATGGCATTCACCTTCCTCCACCTGAATTGCTGAAGCCACACAATGCTTTCATGACCATTCCAAAGTAATGAATGTGTTTGTTCTTATGAAATATATTTTTTAGAAATATTGTGATTTAGGTGAAAGTTTACAGAGAAAATTCATTTTCCATACAGCAGTTCATATATACTTTGTCTCATGACATTGACTGAAATTTCCCACAGTGTAACAGCTCTCTTCCCACTTCTCCTCCCTATAGTTACCTCTTCCCTGTGTCCTTCCCTCCCATGTGCTCCTGCCCTTCAGCTATCTCCCTGTGCATATACAACCCTTCTATTCTCTCATGATTGATCTCTGCAAGGAGTGTATCATATGCCTTTTGTTTGGCTAGAAGCCACAGGAGTGGGTTGAGTACTAGACCTGAAGAGCAGCTAGAGGCCATAGTCTCAGGGGTTCCATCAGGTTCTATCAAACCAACAAACCTGCCCCCCCCCTTTTTTTAAATCATTTTGAGTTTTGTTCCACTTTGTTCTCCCACTGTATCCAGTATCTCCTACTTAGATCCCCTTCTGAGTGGCTAACAGTGGTAGCAGGGCACCATCTAGTTCTTCTGGTCTCATAGTCATATAAACGGAGGATCACATGATGTACCAGTCCATAATTGTTTCTATGTATCTTTGTGAACCATTGTTTTTAATTCATATTTTTAGTACAATTGCATTTTAATACAATACAATAATAACTGAGTTGTTCATAAGTGAGACATTCTTAACCCCAGGGACTTACTGCACAAAATTCTCTCTGTATTATCATGCCTGTTGATTATATCATTCAGTTTCTTTATGTCCTTGCTTATATATCAACAATATCTGTCAAATTCTAAAAATATTGTAGTAAAACATCAGCTACAACATTTTAAGTTCTCTCTGTATTATTTCATAATTTAAAGAATTAAAACAATATAAGAAAGTAGGAAAGATATAATAAACATTTGTTTACTTCCATCCAAAGTTAACAAATGTCAATATTTTGGCATATTTGCTTTAGATATAGATTTATATTTTTAAACAATCAGAACATTAGAGATAATATTTCCCTTTCTCAGTACCAGATCCTTTCTTCATCTCCAAAGGCAGAAACTATCATGAATTTGGTGAGACTCTTGTCCATTTTATAAATTTACTACAAATATAACCATAACCACTTTTACATGTTTACTAAAAATATAACCAAACACCATTTTTTATTTCTTTTTATAAATTTCCAACATGCAGTAAACTTTAAGCCATGTGAAAAATATTTTTCTTGTTGTATCAATCTACTTAAAAAGGATTGCAACAACAATAATAATGAATATCACTGTCCTTAGAATGGCAGATGTTGGTGCTAAGTACAGCCCTGAGGATTGAATGAAAAAATAAAGCTTCTGTTGTGCCCAGGTTATGAAGGAGATGCTCGGAGAGGAATATGCCAACACACGACAATGCAAATGCAATAGGAAAGTTTATTAGCTAACTT
>NW_006922799.1:54705-55936 GCF_000298275.1 Orycteropus afer afer
TGCTTTCTAGTCCCTGCTTCCTCATGAGGCCCTAAGTGGTTGTTCTATAATGACATTGTGGTTATCATAGATCCTGCTGCACAATAAAAGAGAGGCTCAGTCCTGACCTAGTGTCCAGTGATAGAGCAGCAAACAATCCAGACAAAATCCTTGCTCTCTTAGAGCATCCGTGATAATGGAGGAAGGAAGATAGCCACCAACATTCCCATGTTCCTAGTCCTCAGGCCTTATATAGTCTCATAGTAATTTGGAGATAGTGCACAACCTGCCACTCATAGCAAGTTATGACCTTAGTTCTAACTATTCTAGAGGTTTAGCACTAAATGAAATATGGAACTTACAGAAGGAGGAATATAGAAATTAAATCAATGTAGAATACCTAATTTGTAAAATATACTTTTATCCTGTAAATTTTTGGGCTTCTGAGCGAGAATCACACCTGGTGGTTCTGACTCAGAGAGAGGCATAACATTAACTAGATAACTATTCCCATTTCCCTAGGCAACCAGGTTAGAGTCAGGTCTATTATTGGTCCATGGTGATATTGATATTGAAGCTCTCAATTAGCATATTCTGGAACTATGCTAATTGAGACTTGCCTCTGGTTCTGGCACTGTTTTAGAAGCAGGGGAAATGCCCAGAAACAAAGCCCTTGTTCCCATAGCACTTACAATTTACATCATAATTAGTGGAGAAAGATTCCCAACATCCCTACACACTCTTTATGTATAGCAGCATGAGATTAATGCTTTGGGGAAAAAAAAAAAAAGCAAAAAGCATAGTAAGTGGCAAGGGTCATCAGGTGTGGAAGTGTTATTTTACATAGGTGGACAGAGAAATTTGACTAGACACCTGAATAAAATAAGAGAGCAAACCATATTGCTAATGCCAGAAATAATGTGCCTGAAAATTCTTGGTAAGATATTAGTGTGGGCAGATTGGAAGTAATCAGGGGAAGAATGGTAGAAGATGAGATTAGAGAGCTAGTCAGGAGACAGATTCATGTACAGTCTTACAGATTGTAAGGAGTTTGGATCTTAATCTGAGGGAGATGGGACATTTTGATTTGTCCACAGAGAATAGAGTTGAGATGCGGGAATGGGAAAGATTTTCAAAGAGAGATTAAAAGGAAAAAGCATAGGAGTAAAGACTAAATTAGTAAACACATATGCAAAATGGATCTCCTTTTTCTTGTTTACTCTGTATCTGGACAGACTCAAAAAAAAAAAAA
>NW_006922799.1:56196-64779 GCF_000298275.1 Orycteropus afer afer
GACTGCTAACCAGAAGGCTGGTGGTTCAAACCCACCAGCCACTCCTTGGAAGGAAGAGGGGGCAATCTACTTCCATAGTGATACTGTCTCAGAAACCCAAGGAGGAGTCTCTGTGAGTCAGGTCTGACTCGACGGCACATAACAACAACCTAAACTATACTCAGGACATTTGAAAATGGAAAGAATCCATATTTTCTTTCCTCCAAAAATTTTCCATAAACATTCTTCATTTCATATTAAGCATTCCTACCATAAAGTAATTAGGTTTGTTTTTAAAGACATCTTGTGAATAATGCCACAATAAACTCCTATAGCTTCTAATAAATCATACCTTCTGTTGTGGTTACTTAAATTAATACTTGTTTATTTCATCATTTCTTTATTCATTGAATAAAACAAAATCTGGTGTAGCCACCAGCTACTCCTTGGAAGGAATATTGGGCAATCTACTTCTGTAGTGATATCACCTCAGAAACCCAAGGAGGGGTTGCTATGAGTCAGATCGGACTTGACTGCAGTGAGATGGGTTTTTGGTTTTATGCTGAAATACTGTGATGGTTAAGGCTGTGTGCCAAATTGTCTGGGCCATGATTCTCAGTGGTTTGCCAGCTAAGATGTAGTCTTATCTGAAAATAACTCAGATAAGATCTGATATGATGTAATCACCTCCATCATAGTATCTGTTATGTGTAGCCAATCAGTTGAAAACTAGTTTCCTTGGGGGTGTGGCCTGCTTCCTAGTACAGAGGGACATTTAGGCAGAACTCTCTGAGTTCTTGCTCAATCTGGATTCTGCATCTGGCTCATCATCATCTGACATCTGCTTCTTAGACTGGAATGAGCAACCTACCTTACTGCCTACCCATCTTGGAATTGTTGCCTTATCAGCTTATGGGCCTGCCATCTTATCTGCCAAACTTGGATTCATCTGCTTCCGCAGTGAGCAACTTGCTTCATTGCCTGATGATCTTGGGTTCATCAACCCATGCAGCTACATGAGTCAGGAGAAACCTCCAACCTGATGTCTGACCCATGGATTTGGGACTTCCCAGTCTGTACAACTGCGTGAAGCATTTCCTTGGCATGCTGTTGTTGTTAGGTGCCATCTGATTGGCTGAGACTTATAGTGGTTCTCTAGAGAACCCAGCCTAAGACGTTTGGTGCCAAGAGCGATTCTAGAGAAACAAAATAGTGAGGATGAGTTTTCTAAACTCAGCCTCCACTAGTAAAGAGGGTGAGGCTAATCCATAGTGAAAGAGGACAATATTCATTTACAAAATATCAGCACCAATAAGTCAAGTATTGGTGAGAAGCAATGCTCTGGATGATCACATATTTGATACTATTCTGCAATTTTGCCAGAATGAGAAGTATAAGGAATATGGTTGGTTGGTTCTACTTATGATAGGCAAAGTGGTGAAAGAAAGAGATGAGCTCAGGGCTTTGGAGTCACAGCTCAAACTCTGAATAAAAGACCTCATGGTTTTCACTCGTGTCCTGAAAGAAAGTCTTATTTATTGTAGTAACAGAGCTGATATTGCCAAAATTCAAAGCCAGAGTCTTATTAGAGTGGCTGAATTACATTGCCAATTGATTTGCCAAATGAATTGCCAGTCTCATTTGGTGTCTGAAAAAAAAGGAGGCCATTGATTGGGAAGAAATGGAGTCCTGAAACTTCAGTGGGTGATATAAGGGCAGATAATCAGGAAGCTCCACTACTTGTCTTTCAGTTAATTGTACTCTTGTGGTTTGCCTGTTGCTGTGAGCCTGGAGGCTATGCCACTGGTGCTTCAAGTACCAGCTGGTATTTGAAATGGACAAGTTTCAGCAGAGCTTCCAGACTAAGACAGACTTGGAAGAAGAAAGGGGCCATACACTTCTCAAAGAATTGGCCAGTGAAAACCTTATGAATAACAGTGAAACACTGTCTGATATATTACTGGAAAACTTTATGAATAGTCCTGACACATTGTCTGATATAGTGATGGAAGATTAGCCCCTCAGGTTGGAAGGCACTCGAAATAGGACTGGGGAAGAACTGCCTACTCAAAGTAGAGTCAACCTTTATGCCGTGGATGGAGTAAAACTTTCAGAACCTCCATTTGTTGATGTGGCACGACTCAAAAAATGGGAAGAAACCACTGCAAATATCTATGAATAATTGAGAATGCAAATATCCATTAATAGTCAGAACTTGGAATGTATGAAGTATTAATGTAGGAAAAATGGAAGTTGTCAAAAATGAAATGACATAAATATTGATATCTTAGGCATTAGTGAACTGATATGGACTAGTTTTGGCAATTTTGAATCAAAGAATAATATATTCTACTATTCTGGGAATGACAAATTGAAGAGGAATGGTGTGGCATTCTTTATCACAAAGAATGTTTCAAGATCTGTCCTGAAGTACAATGCTGTCAGTGATAGGATAATATCTATACTTCTACAAGGAAGACCAGTTAATACTGCTATTATTCAAACATACGCACCAACCTCTAAAGCCAAAGACTGGAAACTGAAGATTTTTACAAACATCTGCAGTCTGAATGTGACCAAACATGCAATCAAGATGTACTGATTATTACTGGTGATTGGAATGTGAAAATTGGAAACAAAGAAGAATCACTGGTAGTTGGAAAATACAGCCTTGGTGATACAAATGATGCTGGAGATCACATGGTAGAATTTTGCAAGACTAACAACATATTCATTGCAAATACCTTTCTTCAACAACATAAAGGTTGGCTATACCCATGGATCTTGCCAGGTGGAATACACAGGAAATCAGATTGACAACATCTGTGGAAAGAGATAATGGAGAAGCTCAATATCATCAGTCAAAATAAGGCCAGGAGCTGACTGTGGAACAGACTGTCAATTGCTCATATGCAAGTTCAAGTTGAAGCTGAAGAAAATTGAAACAAGTCCATGAGATTAAAGATATGACCATGATTTTATCCCACCTGAATTTAGAGACCATCTGAAGAATAGACATGACACATTTAACACCAGACAGAAAACCAGACGAATTGTGGGATGATATCAAGAGCACCATCCATGAAGAGAGCAAAAGGTCATTAAAAAGATAGGAAGGGAAGAAAAGAACAAAAAGGATGTCAGAAGAGACTCCGAAACTTGCTCTTGAACTGAAAGTAGCTAAAGTAAAAGAAAGAAATGACAAGATATCTTGTCAAGCTGAACAAATTTCAAAGTGCAGCTCAAAAAGACAAAGTCAATTATTATAATGACATGTGCAGAGACCTGGAGTTAGAAAACCAAAAGGGAAGAACACATTTGGCATTTCTCAAGCTGACAGAAGTGAAGAAAATCTTCAAGCTTCAAGTTGCAATATTGAAAGCTTCTACGGGCTATAATATATATTGAATGATGCAGTGTGGTGGTTATGTTTATATGTCAGTTTGGCTGGGCCTAGTTGAGTGGCCGGGCAGCTGTTGGTAATTATTCTCCATGATAAGACTGGCAATCGACTCCATGGTGGGATCTACCACAAGCAGCTGAGTAGCAGCTTTGGGTACGTGTTCTGCTTGCCGTATATAAGCAGCAGATTTGAGAATGGTCTCTAGCTGTGGCACACTTGGACCCTGCATGTAGCCATGTCGTTTTTCAGCAGCCTGCCATGTTCTGCCAACCTTGGGACTTAAAATGGACTTGACTTAATGGCCTGCCATGTGGTTTGGTAACATCGGGACTGGGTCATTTTATTTGTTGACCTTGGGCTTGTGAGCCTCAGCAGCCAGTAGCTGCCTGAGTGAAGATGCCTCTAGCTTCAGTGGGCCAGGAGCAAGAGGCAGAGATGAAGCCCAAGGTCAAGGGGCTTTCACCCAGCCCCTAGAGCCTGGCACTTTGAACTCGGACTTAAAGTCTCTAAACTGTAAGAGAAAAAACTGTTTGTTAAGGCTATCCCATTTGTGGTATATTTCTGTCAGAGTGGCACTAGGTAACCACAACAGAATATGTTACCGAGAGACTGGGGTGCTGCTCTGACAGATACTTAAAATGTGGAAACAGGAGTGAAGTGCGTCCTTGACCTGAGACCCTGGCAGAGAGACCCTGGCATATAGCATGACAGACAGCAGAAGCAGAGTTGGATTCTTTACCAGGCCCTTATTGGTTAATCACAGCACAGACCATTGGGATTATGGAGCAAAATACTGCCATCCTCTGCAGATAACTACTCTCCTTTTGAGAAACAGTTCTGGCTTCTTACTGGGCCTTAGTAGAGAATGAATACCTAACCATGAGTCACCAGGTCATTATGTGGCCTGAGCATCCCATCATGAACTGAGTGTTGTCTTACCAGCAGAGTCTTAAATTTGGATATGCACAACAACAATCCATCATTAATTGGATAAAATGTATAAGAGATTGTGCTTGAGCAGGACCTGAAGGCACAAGTAAATTGCATTAACAAGTAGTCCAAATGCCCTCTAGTCACATTATTTCCCCTTTCCTAATCTGCATCTATGGCCTCCTGGGGAGTTCCTTAGATCAGTTTGAGGAAGAGAAAATGTGTGCCTGCTTTAAGCATAGTTATGCACAATATGCAGGCACCACTTGAAATTTGACAGCACCAGAACTGCAGCCCCTATCTGGGACACCCTTGAAGGACAGTGGTGAAGAAGAATCCTTCCAATGAGCAGAACTTCAAGCAAGGTACCTGGTTGTTTGCTTGGAAGGATAGAGGGCCACATGTTTGATTCCTGGGCTGTAGCCAAGGATTTGGCTGGATGGTCAGGTACTTGGAAGAACATCACTGGAATTTCAGAATGCCTTGTCCACTGTCATGCTGTCCCACTCTGCATTGCCTTGGGTCAAGGAACTCACCCCACAGAAAATGAAATGCAACAATAGTCTTGCACTCATGGAATTCACTGGTGTTACCATGTTTCGCTTCATCCTGATTCAGCTGGCTTGACAGAACAATGTAATGACCTTCTAAGACACAATTTGTGCACCATCTAGGTAGTAATGCCTTGCAAGGTTGTGGCAATGTTCTCCAGGAGGCTGTATATGCTTTAAACCACTATGTAATATATTCTGCTGTTTCTCCAATAGCCAAGATTCATGGGTCCAGGGACCAAGAAGTAGAATTGGGAGTGGCTCCACTCGTTATTAACCAGACGATACACTACTGACCCACTTGCAAAACTTTTGCTTCCTATCTCTGCAACCCTGTGCTCTGTGGGCCTGCATGTCTGAATTGCAAAGGGAGGAATTCTTCCACCTGGAGACACAATACTGATTCTATTGAATTGGAAGCTATGAATACCACCCTGCCATTTGGGGCTCCTTATGCCTCTGGATCAACAAAGAAGGGAGGTAGAGTATCAATTTGTGTGACTGATGGTGATTACCCAGGGGAAATCAGATTGATATTACATAACAGAGGTTAAAAGGAATGTCTGGAATACTGGAGATTCCTTAAGACATCTCTCAATACTATCATACTCTGTGATTAAAGTCAGTGGAAAATTATAGCAACCCAATTCTGACATTAGTATTAACTGCCCAGAGATTTCAGGAATGAAAGTCTGGGTCACTCCACTAGGCAAGAAATCATGACCAGCTGAGGTGCTTACTAAGGAAAAAGGAAATAAGGGATAGGTAGTGGTAGAAGGTAGTTCTAAATACTGGCTATGACTCAATGACCAGTTGTAGAAATGAGAATTGTGATTATTATAAGTATTTCTTCCTTGTATGTGTGCACTAAATTTTTTCATTTATAAAATATAAGATGTAAATGAAACTATTGTCTTTTCTGTTTTGTGTTACTTATGCTGTAGCCAATACAAATACGATTTTATAATTGTCTTTATTTAGATATAAAGATTATGGATGGTTTTAGATGTGTACAGATCCAAGTTGACAATGGGTGAACTGTGATGGTTTTAAGGTTGTGTGTCAGCTTAGCTGGGCCATGATTCTTAGTGGTTTGGCAGTTATGATGTAGCTATTCTCCAAGATGAGAGCTGATATAATCTAATCACTTCTATTATGAGATCTGTTAGGAATACAAATCAGTTGCAAAGGATATTCCCAGGGGTTGTGGCCTGTTTCCAATATAAATGCACATTCTGGCAAAGCTCTCTGGCTTTTTGTTCTATCTGGATCCTGCTTGTGGCTCATCATCATCTGACTTCTGGTTCTTTGGACTTGAAACAGTGGCCTGGCTTGGTGTATGCCTGCTAATGTTGGGACTGTTGCTTTTGCAGCCTGTGAGCCAGAAGCCTACCATCTTACTTGCCAATCTTGGATTTTTCAAACTCTGCAGCCAATATCCTGCTGTATTTCTTGCTGATCCTGGATTCATGAGCCCCTATAGCAACAAAAGTTAGGAAAAGCCTCCAGCCTCACATGAAACCCATAGACTTTGGCCTTGCCATCACTTGACCCATTTTCTTGAGATAAATCTCTCTCTTTCTCATTGGTCTATTATACACACACACACACACACACACACACACACACATGCACAGGAGCTCTTGTGGCATAGTGCTTAAAGCATTTGACTGCTAACCAGAAGGTTGGCAGTTCAAACTCATCAGCCACTCCTCAGAAGGAAGATTGGGCAATCTACTTCTGTAGTGATACCACCTTGGAAACCAAAGAAAGGGTTGCTATGAGTCGGATCCAATTTGACAGCATAAGTTTGGTGAATTATTGTTTGTTAGTATACATATAAGCTTCACTGACTTTTACGAAATGTCTAATGACCTTAAGCCTAAGTAGCCTTCAGACAAATAACAAAGGAATTTGAAACTTTGCCCTGAAGTAATCTTTAAAACTTGAACCAAAGATATCACCTGAGGAGATCAAAAGGTCAGTATTTGCACAATGAGATAGCTCTGAGTGCAGGAATGCATAGGAAAGAAGGACACAGGGAAAAGGTAACCACAGGGAGGAAGTGGAACGACAGCTGTTATATTATGGGGATGGCAACCAATGTTATGAAGCAAAATGTGTATGACCTGCTCTACGGAAGATGAATTTACTTTATGAACATTCACCCAAATTACAATTAACAACAATAGCAACAAAAATAATTATTATCCCCTGAAGTCTTCTTTAGACCAAACAATAGTTTAGCTTAACTGGTAAAAAATGTCTTCCTTGAGCACTGTTCTCTTTCAAGATCTATCTATATGGTATCAAATTGACAAAAACAACTGAGAGGGCAGTGAGTTGATATTAAAGGAAGAAGGACAACTCAGAAAAGGAGGGTAAGAAAGGTTGCACAACTCAAAGAACCTACTCAATGTCACTGAATTGTATGTTTAGGTACTGTTGAACTGGTGTATTTTTGATATGCATATTCTGAACAACCAAAAAACAAATGAAGTTTAATAAAGATACACATGCAGAAAAGTAGATATGAAATTCTACAAAACAAGGTTAAAAAATGTGATAAATATCATTGGAGGGGTACATATGCATTACATAAATTCATACCAGGGAGAGAGAGAGAGAGAGAGAAGAGAGTTCAGTCCAAGGAAATTCATCTTCATTATGCCAAGCAAAAGAGCTTCTAAAATAAAGTTTATGGTTTCTTGCAGGCATACTGGAATTACTCACTGCTGTCAAGTCAGATTCGACTCATAGCGATCCCTCCTTGGGTTTCTGAGGCACTATCACTGGAATTAAATAGTGAGAATTAGAGGTTGTGGTCACAAAATTACAAATTATATATACTTTATTATTAAGGAATGATTACATACAGTAAAATACACAGTGCATGAGTATATAATGTGTTTTCTTTTGACAAATGTACATAACCTTATTTATCAATATTACCATGATCTAAGAAAGTTCCTTCATGTCTCTTCCAAGCACTGCCCTCCCTTGCCCTATCTCTTTTCTTATCTTTTTCCACCCTAGATTTCCTTTCCCTGTTTGGGGATTTTATATAACTAATCACACAGTATATATTTATGTCTGGTTTCTTTCACTCAGCACTTACATTTTTGAGGATCATCTGTTTTGTAACATATATGAGTCATCTGTTTCTTTTTTACTTTATAGTATTCCATGGTATGAATATATCATAATTTTCTTATCTATTTTCCATTTATGAACATTTAAACTATTTGTAGTTTTTGTTATTATGGATACAGAAGCTAAGAATACTCTTGTACAAATATTTAGTGTGTTCATGTCTTCTCCTGGGTAAATACCTAAGAGCAGAATGGCTGAGTTGTATTGTAAGGGTATATTTGACATATTAAGACACTGTCAAACCATTTTCCAAAGAGCTTTACAATTTTTCCCTTACACCAGTTTGAGAGTACTACTTCCTTCATATTTTTCTCAGTCATTATAATTTTAGGCATTTCAAAGAGTATGTAGCTGTTTCTCGTTTGTTCACTTGCATTTCTCTGATAACTAATCATGCAGAGCATCTTTTCATGTGCTTATTCACCATTTGTGTATTTTATTTTGCCTAGTTTATGTTCAAGTATTTTTCACCCACTTTATTGTTTTGCTTTTGAGTTTTATGATTATTCAGTTGTAAGAGTCCTTTTCGTATTCTAAATACAAATCCTTTGTCAGATATGTATTGTA
>NW_006922799.1:64879-69662 GCF_000298275.1 Orycteropus afer afer
AATTTACTAAATCTTTTATTTATTTATCTTTTCATTCTAATAAATCTTTTCCTATCCCAAATGTGCAAAGATATCCTCCTTTGAGTTTTCTAGGAACTTTTATAATTTCATCTTTTATATTTAGATATAGAACCACTTTGAGTTATTGTTTTGCTTATGATGTGAAATATAAGTCTAGATAAATAGATAGATTGATTTTTCAACATGGATATCCATTTATTACAACACCATTTGTTCAGAACACTTTCATTTCATTAGTACATTTTCCCTAAATCAATTTATCATATATGTGGGATAATTTGTGGGCTTTCTTTTCCATTTTTGGATGCTTTTGTCTATCATTATAACAGCAATACTACATTTCTGGTCAATGTAATGTTACAGGAATTTTCAATATCTGATAATGTAAGTACTTCAACTTTGTTTTTCCTAATCTATCCTCCAGTTTTCACACTAATGTCCCCTTTTCTTGTTTCTGGACTCAATCCACTACCACACTGCATTTATTCAATATGTCTGCTTATTTTTTTCTAATCTGTAAAAATTTCTCAGCCTTTTCTTGTCTCCCATGACCTTGGCAGTCAGTGACTTGCAATCAACTAGACAGCAACTGTTGTTTTTGGGGGACATCGTCAGGTATTTTGCTGAATGTCCCTCAATTTGGATTTCTTTGATGTTTTTCTCATAGTTAGAGTTATGAATTTTTGGCAAGATTACCACAGAGATGATGTATACTTATTACATAATATCAAGGAATGTATGATGTCAACATGACTTGCAATCAGTGATGTTAACATTGAACACTTCGTTAAGGTGGTTTTTCCTGTATAGATTGACTAGATTTTGTTTCTGATTTCCTTTTCTTACTCAGTTATTTAAAGTTCAGTTACTAAGTCCAGCTTATATTCAAAGTGACTGCACTATTTCTCTCCCTCCTGGAAGAATGAGTATTAAAGAAGTTGTGCACATAAGTTAAAATATTTTGAGGAATACTTTGAGACTCTTAAGGTATCTTGTTTTTGTTCATACTTTAACCCCTGAAATTTAAGTCTCCAGATATTAATGCTGAATTGTCCATTTCCCAAGACTCTGATGGTATATTGGTTAAAGCATCTGACTGCTAACAAAAAGGTCAGTGGTTTTAACCTGCTGGCAATCTGTGTCCATAAAGATTTAGAGCCTTAGAAATCTTATGGCACAGTTCTACTCTGTCCTAAAGGGTTGCTACGAGTCAGAATTGAGCCGATGACAATGGGTTGGGTTGGGTTTTGTCTATTTCTCCTTTTGGCTCCATCAATAGAAACTTCATGTATTTTGGGGCTCTGATGCTAGGTGCATGTACGTTTGTAATTGTTATATCTTCCTGGTTGAATCTTTTATCATTGTAAAATTTCCTTGGTCTATATTAAAAATTTTGTCTTAAAGTCACTCCAGTTCTCTTTTTGGTACTGTTTGCATGGTGTAACTTTTTCCATGCTATCACTTTCAACTTATTTGTGTGTTTGTTGGGAAATGCGTTCCTCAACCAATTCTAGCCTATACTTTAGTGCTTCCAATGTGTTGTGTAATCCTTAATTTTAGTATTCATTTTCTGGATGTCTAGCTGCTGCTTTTGTATGTGTTCTGATTGTATACGTGAGAGCTGGAGCTGTGTGTCAACTTGGCTGCACCACAATTCTGTGTGGTTTAAGCAATTGTGATGTGGGCTATTCCCATGATGGGATCGTATGTATATGTTTTGAGCAGCCTATCTGTTGAAAGGGAGTTTCCCTAGGGGTGTGCCCTGCTTCTAAATATTTATGGACATCCTGGGAAAAGAGCACCCTTCTGTGGATTGAGATCCTATTGTGTGCCTACAACTGTCCATGAGCAAACAATCCACCATTCGGCCTGGAGATCTTGGACTCATCATTTGTTGGAGTCAACAGACAGTACTGCCTGCCAAACTTGAGCTTGTCAGCCCCTGCAGCTGCGTGAGTCAGGAAAAGCCTCCAGCTTGACGTTTGATCCAAGATCTTGGGACTTGCCAACTTCTAGAAGTGTGTGAGCCATTTTCCTAAGATAAATTTCTCTTTCTCTATATGTATATATAAGCTTTACTTGTTTTGCTTCTCTAGAGAACCCAGCCTAACACAGTGTATTAATCTTGTTATTTTCTTCTTGAAAGGTTTTCCCGAGTTCTTCCAGGGTACTTTTTATGTTCTCCTTGGTTCTGTCTGAGGCTTCCCTAAGCTCTTGTAGAGTTCTATAAAGATATCTTCTAAATTCCTTCTTGGATAATTCTATTGCCTTCTCTTCCTCCATGTTTAATGAGATTTTTGTCTGGGATTTTATTTCTATTCTCTTATCCTGATTTTTATTTATTTATTTGAGGCTGCTTGTTGTTTCCTAGATATTTTTAAATTGTTGTCTTTAACAGTTAGTTATGTATTGATTTGTTTTTCCTTGATTTTATGTTTAAATATTTTTGCAAGGGTGGTGCTGGTAGTTTTTTTTTTTTTTTTGATTATTAATTCAGGTGTGCCAGATTGTTTTGCAGTTTTCTTTGTGTTGATGGAATCACTGTAGGGAATGTGGATGCAGGTCTTTGTTCATCATGAAGGGAATTTAAAGTTTGGATGTGCAGGTGTTGTGGTGGCTCAATGTGGTTCTTCTATTGGGTGAGGCAAGGGAGAAAGGGTAAAAGGAGGAAGAAAAAAAACCCCTCCAATTTGCCAGTAGTGCCTCCCCACATTCCATGCTTCCATGATTTGGCTCAGATGCTAATGATGACATTTTATTGTCACTCACAGGTCTGTGGTTCAAAAGTGGCAAAGATGGGAGTTCTGGTATGATGGTGGAATAGGCAAGAAGACTGGACAGACCCTCTTCAACAAAAACAAAGGGGAACCAATTAACACAGATACAAAAGATAATCCTGGACTTCTGAGCCTTGAAGGGAAGGATATAGAAGTGGACTAAACTGCAACTAGCAGAAGAATTTGCATGAAAACACAAAAAAAGTAGACATATGACATATGGAGCTGTGGTCTGGCAGTGATCCTGATGGCACAGACAGCTTGGATATTGTCAAGTGGTTGTTGTTGTTGTTTTTGTTGTTTGTTGCCGTCAAGTCAGATCTGACTCATAGCAACCCCTCCTTGGGTTTCTAAGGCAGTATCAATACAGAAGCACATTGCCCAACCTTCCTTCCAAGGAATGGCTGGTGGATTTGAACAGTCACCCTTCTGGTTAGCAGTCAAGGGCCTTAGGCACTATAGTACCAGAGCATGAGTGGTGGTAGAACCTAAGAATTAACCTAAAAATCAGCCCTGCTAGCCAGGGACTGCACAGAGGACTGCTCTGTTGGCTGGTGAATAAAAGGGAAAGCAGTGAAAAGGAAGGCAGGCTGAGCTGTGGATTTTAGCTTGTCCAGATGGTGCAGCCATTTTGAATGTTTACAAGTGGTTTGATCATTTTGGATATTTAAAGTGACAGCATTCTCCCAGATACCAGGGACTTAAGAACAGGCTCCACTTGCAGGAACAACAAGGACATTCTGGACACGGACGGCAATAAAGGTGTGACATTCCCCGTTACTATTATGCCCCACACCCTCTTGGTGAATAGAGGTGTGGCCATCTCTCATTCCCACCCACCTTCCGGCAGGAATTCCATCTCAGTCTGCATGCTCAGACAGAGCTTGGGTGCCCTGCATCACTGTGCGTAGATCTTATTTTTCTTTTCCCTGTTTTTATTTTTTGTTTGTTTTAGTTTATTTTAAAACCATTATTATTATTATTATTACTTTTGTCCTTTTTACTATTATTCTTTATTCTTCCCCTCCCAGGTTCTAGTTTTCAGCTTTTTTTCTTTTCCCTGTTCTTGATTTGCACTTTTTTTTTTCTCATGGTTAAACCCATTCCTTGTTTTATTTTTGAGTTATTCCCATTTTTGTCTTCATTATACTCCTTCTCTAACTTTTTTCTCTTATTGCCCCCTCCCCAGATATTGAGGGTTTTTTTTTTTTTTTCCTTTTTCACGTTTTTCTTTTTTTGGTTACAGTTTCTGTGTGATGACACAATGTGTTTTTGTCCATTTGATTCCAATTTTTTGATGGATATTTAATTGTTATATTTGTCTAAGTGGAAGACAGTAGCAGCAAACATATGACACAACTACACCCACACCTCCTGCAGCTTCACATACTGAGTGAGAGCCACCACTTCCTTCTCCACCAATGGTCCAATGATAAGCAACCACCAAGAAGAGCCTGAATCACCCTTGCCTGCTCTTTACAGTTAACAGAGATTTAAATATAATAACACCATGATGGCTCTGACACAACAGATGGTCACAGTCACACAAAGCAAGATAAAGTGGTAGAAACAAGGGAGCAGAATACAGACTCAAGACACATCCCTGAGGAAGAAGCAGCATTGGAACTCTATGATAAGGAAATTAAAACAGTTATATGTTGGTATCTTCAAAGTATTGAGAGACAGAACCAGGAAAACAGAGAGAAAAAAACCCTAGAAGAATTTTGGAAGAAAATACAAGAACAAAATGAAAAAATAAATGAAAAATGAGAAATGATTCTAAATCTGCAGATAGAAATCCAGAAGATTAATACTAAATTGTCAGAATTAGATAACACATTGAAAGGAAAAAGAAGTACAATTTGTGCAATGGAAGACAGGACTAATGAAATTGAAGACAAATACCTGAATACTTCTTTGGAAAGGGATCAATCAGAAAAAAGATTAAAACAAAATGAAGAAAGCCTAAGGTTCATGTGGGATAC
>NW_006922799.1:71446-71970 GCF_000298275.1 Orycteropus afer afer
AATGGAAAGAGAATAAACACATGGAAACTGAACAACATCCTCCTTAAGAAAGACTGGGTAAAAGAAGAAACAAAATTTGAAATTCAAAAATTCCTTGAATCAAACAAGAATGAAAATATATTATACCAAAATCTTTGATACACAGCAAAGTAGTGATCAGAGGCCAATTTATAGCAATAAAAGTACACATCCAAAAAGAAGAAAGAGCCAAAATCAACACTTTAAAACAACATCTCTAACAATTAGAAAAAGAACAGCAATAAAAGCCTACAGTCACCAGAAGAAAGGAAATAATAAAGATTTGAGCAGAAATTAATGAAACAGAAAATAGAAGGGTTATAGAAAAAAATCAACAAGACCAGAAGTTTGTTTTTCTGAAATGATCAATAAAATTTACAAACCACTGCAAATTTAATGAATGGAAAGAGGGAGGCAATACAAATAACATGAATAAGAAATGAAATGGGTGACATCACAACAGAACCATTGGAAATCAAGAGGATAATATCAGGATATTATGAAGA
>NW_006922799.1:91568-92973 GCF_000298275.1 Orycteropus afer afer
AGTAGTTCTTTCCTAAATAATTTCCCTGTGCCTTACTCCAATTCTGCTCTTCTGTATTTGGTGCATTCTGATTCAGTGAGCTTTTCAGAGCACCAAAGTTCCCAATTCAAACTGTTGTACCTAGTTCTTAAAGTCCTTAGATGCTGGGGGCGGGGGGAGGAAATGTGCTCCTCACTGGTGAGACTCCATTTTGAATTTTCCCATCAACATTTTTTAAGGATATCAAAAAAAAAAAAATCACTAATTTTATATGGAAAGGAAAGAGACCTCGCATAAGTAAAGCACTATTGAAGAAGAACGAAGTAGGAGGGCTTACACTACCAGATCTCAAAATCTACTATACAGCTACAGTAGTCAAACCTGCCTGCTATTTGTATAACGACAGACACATAGACCAGTGAAATAGAATTGAGAACCCAGAAATAGATTCGTCAACCTATGGTCAGCTGATCTTTGACAAAGGCTGAAATCCATTAAATGAGGAAGAGAATGTTTGTTTAATAAATGGTGCTGGCAAAACTGGAGATCCATTTGCAGAAAAATGAAACAAGATCTGGACCACACACCATACACAAAAATGAACTCCAGATGGCTCAAAGACTTAAATGTGAAACCTAAAACTATAAAGTTCCTCAAGGAAAAAGTAGAGGCACATTGAGGAGCCCTAATATATGGCATAAATAGACTATCAAGCATAACTCAAAATGCACAAACATCAGAACAGAAAGTAGATGAGTGGGACCTTCTAAAAATTAAATTTTTGTGTGCCTCCAAAGACTTCTCCAAAAGAGTCAAAAGAGAACCTACAGATTGGGAAAAATATTTGGCAATGACATATCTAGCAAGCAAATTATCTCTACAATTTATAGAAAACACCAACACCTCAATAACTTAAAGACAAATAATCCAATTAAAAAATGGGCAGAAGATGTGAATAGACACTTCCTCAAGGAGGATATTCAGGCGGTCAACAAAAGTATGAAGAAATTCTCACGATCTTTAGTCATTAGATATATGCAAATCAAAACAACAGTGAGATACCATCTTGCCCCAACACTGTTAGCAAAGTTCAACAAGACAAAAATAACAAATGCTGACAAGTGTGTGGAGAGATTGTGACTCTCCTACAGTGCTGGTGGGACTGTAAAATGGTCCAAACACTGTGGAAGGCTGTATGGCAATTCCTACAAAAATAGGAATTAGAAATACCATTTGACCCAGCCATTCCATTCCTAAGTATCTATCCTAAAGAAGTGAGAGCCATAACATGGACAGACATATGCACACACATTGTTCATCGCAGCACTATTTACAATAGCCAAAAGATGGAAACGACCTAGGTGTCCAGCAAGTGAGGAATGGATAACCAAACTATGGTATATACACATAATGGAATACTATGCAA
>NW_006922799.1:95388-96599 GCF_000298275.1 Orycteropus afer afer
ATCTATGTAGGAGATCCTGGATAGAGAGGGAGAACAATATGGAACAAAACTCAAAATCATTTGGAAAAAAGGGGGACCAGGTTTGCTGGTCTGATAGAGCCTGGTGGAACCACTGAGACTGTGTCCCCTAGCTGCCCTTCAGGTTTGGAATTGAACCCACACCTGTGGCTTTCAGCCAAGCAATAGATAGCCATAGGAGTTGAACATTGACCTGAAGTAAATACACTTCATGGAGAGAACAATCATGGGAGAAAGAAGGACTGTTTACACATAGGAGACAGCTCAGGGGGCAGGGGTGCATCAAGGGATGGACACAGGGAAGCAATAGCTATTGGGAGGAAGTGGGATGGGAGCTGTTGCATTGTGGTGAATTATGGTCAATATCATGAGACAAAGCATATGTGAACTGCTATATGGAAAGTGAATTTGCTTTGTAAATTTTCACCCAAATCACAATTTAAAACAAAACAAAACAAAACAAAACAAAACCTTCCATTATTAACTGGGAATAAAAGACAATAACAAAAAAAAAAAAATTGGCAAAGATCCCAATGGTTAGGGGCTGACTACTTTCTACCTGGGTCAGACAGCCACAAAAACCCCGAACTTCAGAGCCCTCTGTGCTAAAAACTGTTCTGGAAGAGCTGGACTCCATCTTTGTGCTGTGAGTTGGTTCCAGAGCCTGCCTACTTGTGGCCTGTTTTCCTTTCTGTTCCCAACTCAGAGGTGATCTGAGCCATTGGGATCTCTGCTATATTTCTTGGAAATGCTGTCCCCCACTCAGCTTAGTTCCCATGGATACCGACAGAAGCTGCCTGTATGGGCAATCTGATTCCAGGAGCCGCAGGTGGCTTTTTGGTGTTCCTGCTTCACTGCTTAGAGAGTTCTCCATTGCTCTGTCCCACTGGCTCGTGTGCTGCTGGACAGATTCATTTGTTTTTAATCTTCCTGGCAGTTTACCCTACCTCTCCCTTTCTTTTTTGTTTTTCTTTCTCCAATAAATCTGGCTTTCTCCAACTTAATGTGGTGTTGACAGCCCCAGAACCCTGCTTCAAACTGTTGCACCTAATTTTTTATGCATTAAGATGCTAGAGGGAACAAACCTGTGGGATACAGGTATGATGCCATCTTCCAACCTGCAGGGTTATAATTTCATCTTAATTTATAACAATTTAGTTTCTATTAAATTTTAGTTAATTTCAATAGTGTAC
>NW_006922799.1:96704-98900 GCF_000298275.1 Orycteropus afer afer
ATGGTAGAATCTGCTGTGAGCAGCTGAGTAGCTGCCTTAGGGATGTGGTCTGCCTCCAGTATATAAGTAGAAAACTTTGAGAATGGTAGCTAGCTTTTTGTTGCACTTGGATTTTGCATTTAGCTGAATCTTCATTCAGCAGCCTGCCATGTTGCCTGCTGATTTGGGGACTGTTTCTGAACTTGAAAAAGTGCCCTGCCATGATGCTTTATAATTTTGTGACTCTGCCATTTAACTGTCAACCATGAGTTTGTCAACCTCACGAGCCAGCAGCTGCTTGAGGTAAGAGACACCTCCATCTCCAGTGGGCTGGGAGGAAGAGGCAGAGCTCAAGCCCAAAGTCAAGGGGCCTTCACCCCTAAACTGTAAGAGAATAAACTCCTGTTTATTAAAGTCATCCACTTATGGTATTTCTGTTATAGCAGGACTAGAGAACCAAAACACATTGTGATATTATTATCATATAAAAATTACATGTTTACACATTATTTGACCATCATTGCAGATTTACAATCATAACTTTTTGTGTTTGTCTTTTAAATTAGAAGAAGAGTTATGAACAGAAAAAAATATATCTATATAGTCTTTTATGTTTATCTATGCAATTACCATTAACAGTGCTGTTTATTTATTCATGTAAATTTGAGTTATTGCTTAGTGTCTTTTCATTTCAGCCTGGAATGTTTTTGGTATTTTTTCTAGAGCAGTATTTATAGTATTTCTTATAGGACAGATATTTTATCAAATAACTCTCTCAGGTTTTGTTTATCTGGAAATCTCTTAATTTTACTTTTGTTTTAAGGTTTTTGTTATATAAAATTTTTGATTGACAAGGTTATTTTTGCTTTTTCAGTCTTTGAATATGTCATCCTTGTATTCTCATGAAAATCAACAGTTGTTTTTATTGCTGCTTTCTAGAATCTGTCTTTGTTTATTGATTGCTTTATAATGATTGATGTGTCTATGTTTAGATCTGTTTATGTTTATCCTATATGGAGTTTGTTGAGTTTCTTGGATGCATAGATTAACATTTTTTCATCAAGTTTGTGATGTTTTCAGTTATTTTTTCTTCAAATGCTCTTTCTGCCTCTTTCACTTCACTTGCTCCTTTCCTTATGGTACTATTATAATACATATTTTGGTGTGATTGTATCTCATAGGTCTCTGAGATGTTATTGATTTTTCTTCATTTTTTTTTCTGTTGCTCAGATTGCATAATCTCAATTCAACTACCTTTAAGTTCACTGATTCTTTATTCTTTGTTCTCAAATCTGCTATTGTGTCCCTTTAATGACTTTTTGTTGTTGTTGCAGTTACTGCATTTTTCAAGTCCAGAATTTTCATTTGCTTTTTTTGTTTGTTTGTTTTTTAAATGATTTGTTTTCTTTGTTGATATTTGGTGAGACATGACCCTCATACTTTCCTTTAGTTCCTTAGAAATGGTTTCCTTTAGTCCTTTAAACATATTTATAATAACTCATTTAAAGCCAGCCACCAAACATAGCACAGATCTGTAGAATTTGCCTGCAGTAAGTGTTACCGTGGTGGTCTAATGTTGGTTGTCCCCTTAACCTTTATTCTTCTATAAATAAAAGCTTTCCATTTTCCTTCACTTATTAATCAATTATGAATTTATATCAGTAAGCACTCATGGGTACTTATTTTATTCTTTGGGTTATTATCCTTTATCATTCATTGTCAGTTAATTGCACAGATTGTTTTAGATATGGCCATTGAGATCTCTATCATGTTGAATCCTATATCCTTTTGAATTTCTTTTTAAATTTCATAGTGAATTTCTTTATTTTTTTTATCTCTTTCATTCTTTCTCTTTTAGCTAATTTTTCACAGTACAAAATGCTCCAGGATGATTTTGTATTTTCCTTGCCCCATCCTAGGAGCAGCCATTTTTCCAAGTAGCTCTGGTCCCTTTTATTAGAGAATTATATTTACAGACACAAGTCTGGGTGTTAAAAGTCCTTGTTTCTTTTGGGTTGTCAATGTTTTTAGGCTCTCTCGGGACATGGAGCTATAAAATTATTATATGCATTCAAGCCCATGTACATGCCTGTATTAGTTTCACATTCTTACTCTAACAATTGACGACAAATTTAGTTGCTTAAAATAATAAACAAATGTATTATCTTGTGACTTCTGGAACCATAAATTCAAAATAGGTTGTTATAGCTGTGATTT
>NW_006922799.1:99210-104384 GCF_000298275.1 Orycteropus afer afer
AATCATGAATTCATACTGGTGTCTTCAACTCTTATTCAGCATCCCAGTTTTCATTCTAGCATTCATTCTTCCTTATGTTCAACTAATTTCTCTGACAATTACAAACCTATTTCTCATTATCTATGATATATTTACTTGTATATATTTAAGATAGTTCCAAAATGTAACTCATGTGAGAAGGAAATTTACCAATTAGAGTGTCGTATTTGTTTACAGTTCCTTTTGTCATTAGCTTTACAGAATTATTCATTTCAGCTTCTTTCTTCCCACTCTCTTCAGTGTGGTTAAATTTCATATTTATAACACATTTAGAATTATTTACCACTGTTTACAAGCCATCCAGGAGCTCTGGTGGTGTGGTGCCTAAGGCATTTAATTGTGAACCGGAAAGTTATACCTCCTCGGAAACCCAAGGAGGGGTCACTATGAGTCAGACCCAAAGTACAAGGGACAAAATCTGGCCATTCTTGCTTCTAAGGAGCATTCCAGCTCTACTTCCTCCAAGACAGATTTGTTCATTCTCTTAGCAGTTTATGGTTCATATTCTTATTTAGTTCAATATTCTTCACCAACACCACAATTCACAGGCATACATTCTTCTTCCTTATTCATTGTTCAACTTTCACATGCATATGAGGCTACTGAAAATATCATAGTTTGGGTCAGTCACACCTTAGTTTTCAAAGTAAAGTCTTTGCTCTTTAACACTTTAAAGAGTTCATTTGCAGCAGATTTTGTGGGTGCAATGTCATCTGATTTCTTTCCTGCTGCTTCCATGAATGTTGATTGGGGATCCAAGTAAAATGAAATCTTTGACAATTTCAATCTCTTCTTCATTTATTGGTCCAGGTATGAAGATTTTTGTTTTCTTTATGTTGAGGTGTGATCCATACTGATGGCTATAGTCTTTGGTCTTCATCAGTAAGTGTTTAAGGTCCTTTTAACTTTCAGCAAACAAGGCTGTATCATCTACATTTTGCAGGTTGTTAATGAGTATTCCTCAATCCAGAGTCCGTGTTCTTTTTCATATAATCCAGCTTCTTGGATTATTTGCTCAGGATACAGATTGAATAAGTATGGTGAAAGTATTCAACCCTGGATTGGAGACAAAATGGGGTCCTGCTAACACACTCCACCCAATACATCTACAACAGAGACCCAGAAAAACCAAGTTATACAGATGCAAATAATGCTCCTGGAATTTTGAGTACCTAATGAGAAGATAAATTAGTAGATTAAGTGAAGATAGGAAAGAGAGATGGAGCAAGGTCAGTGACTGGGAAAGAAAGAAGCCAGACCTATCAAAGAGAAGCCATTACAAACACAGTGGAGGAAAATTGGGTGGGGGTGGGAGAGAAAAAATTCACATAATTCAAATGGTAAAGGCCCAGGGTAGATGGGGAGGGTTTCAAGGTGAGCTAAAGCTGTCTGGGAGAGTAACTTACAGGGAAGCAGGTAAAAATTTCCAGTAGGATAAGCAGCAGGAGTAAGGGAAAGGGAATAGAACTCTCCCCAAATAAACCAAACCCAAAACTGGACCTGCTGCTGTCCATTTGATTCCAACTCATAGTGACCCTTTTTGGGATGAAGTGGGTTTCAGTAGTTGTGAACCTTTTAGAGGAGGGCTGCCTCATCTTTCTCCTACAGGGTAGCTTATAGTTCCCAGCAGCATAGCTTTGACTGACAGATGAACATCACCCTCAGAAAACCACTCCAAACAGACAGTCCCAGTGGCTGCAGCCATCCCTTCCCATGCCTCCATCACTGACTCATCTTTCTCACAGTAAGCATAAGACACACACTTTTCTATTGGAGGTGACTACTTGCACCAGGTTCCTTTCACCTATACAGGTGCATGCTCCAGTGGATCAGTGGATTCCACCACAATTACCTGCTTCCAGGCTGCCAGCTGAACATAACTAGAAAAGTCTTTCCTACACAATTACCTTATCTTCCCCTTATTTTTTTTTATCATTTTGTCCAATTTTTCTTTCTATCTTCATATTGACCCTATGTACAACAGAACCTAACACTGCCCAGTCCTCTGCCAGCCTCATAATCCTTGCTATACCTGAGCCCATCATTGCAGCCACCATGTCAATCCATCTTGATGAGGGCCTCCCTCTTTTTTGTTAACCCTCCACTTAATTAAGCATGATACCCTTCTCCAGGGAATGGTCCCTTCTGACAACATGGCCAAAGAAAGTGAGAGTAAATTTGGCCATTTTCATTTCCAAGGAGCATTCTGACTGCATTTCTTCCACAAGAGACTTGTTAGTTCTTCTGGCAATCCATGGTACTATCAGTATTCTTAGCCAGCACCACAACTCAAAAGCATCAACTCTTCTTATGTCTTCCTTATTCATTGTCAAGCTTTCATATGTGTTCTGGTTATTTAGTGCCTCACTGACAGGAATATACCACAAATGGGACAGCTTGAACAAACAGGACTTTATTCTCTTATCATTTTGGAACTGTTGGATGCTGAGGCTGACAAGCGCAAGGTCAACAAGTAAAAAGGCATAATCCAAACCATACAGCAGGCCACTGATTCAAGTCCTAGTAACAGTTCCAAATTTGGCAGACAACGTGGCAGGCTGCTGAACAACGACTCAGCTACATGCAGGATTCAAGTATACCATAAACTGTAGACCATTCTCAAAGCTTCTCTTCATATATGGGAAGAAGATCACATCCCTAATGCAGCTACTCAGCTGTTCACAGCAGATTCCACCATGTAATGGATTGCCAATCTCATCCTGGGGAATAACTACCACCAGCTGCCCAGCCACTCAAAACCAGTCCCAGCCAAGTTGACATAACCTTAACTACCACAACATGCATATAAAACCAAAACCAAACCAAACCCATTGCCGTCGAGTCAGATCCGACTCACAGTGACCCCTCTTTGGGTATCTGAGGCAGTATAACTACGGAAGTAGATTGCCCAACCTTCCTTTCGAGTAGTGGTTGGTGGGTTTGTATCGCCAGCCTTCTGGTTAGCAGTCAAAAGCCTTAGGCACTACACTATCAGAGCTCCTACAACATGCATATAAGGCTATTGACAATACCATATCTTGAGTTAGACACACCTTAGTCTTCAAAGAGACATCTTTGCTCTTCAGCACTTTAAAGAGGTCTTTTGAAGCAGATTTGCCCAGTGCAGTACATCATCTGATTTCTTGACTGCTGCTTTCATTGGTGTTGATTGTGGAACTAAGTAATACGAAATCTTTCACAACTTCAATCTTTTCTCCATTTATCATGATGCTGCTTATTGGTCCACTTGTGAGGATTTTTGTTTCAGTTATATTGAGATGTAATCCATATTGCATGTAATCTTTAATCTTCATCAGTAAGTGCTTCAAGTCATCTTCACTTTCAGCAAGCAAAGTTGTGTCATCTACATATTGTAGGTTGTTAACGAGTCTTGCTCCAATATTGATGCCACGCTCTTCATATAATACAGCATCTCGGAGTATTGCTCAGTACAGCTCAGCATACAGATTGAATAAGTATAGTGAAAGGATACAACCCTGACACACTCCCTTCCTGATTTTAAACCATCCTTTTGTTCTCTTTGAACAGCCTCCTTGTTTATGTAAAGTTTTCTTATGAGCGCAATTAAGTGTTGTGGAATTCCCATTCTTCTCAATGTTATCTATAATTTGGGGGAATCCATTCAATAAGATGCATTTGCATAATCAATTAAACACAAGTAAACATCTTTCTGGTATTCTTTGCTTTCAGCCAAGAGGCATCCAACATCAGCAATGATGTCCATCTTTTCACATCCTCTTCAGAATTCAGCTTCAATTTTTCAAAGTTACCTGTGAATATACTTGTTGTTGTTAGGTGCCATTGAGTCATGTCCAACTCATAGTGACCCTATGCACAGGAGAACAAAGCACCACCTGGTCCCACACCAGTTCCATGATCCTTGTTATACTTGAGCCCATCGCCACAGCCACTGTGTCAATCCATCTAATTGAGGGCCTTCCCCTCTTTTGCAACCCTTAACCTTACCAATCATGACATCCTTCTCCAGGGAATGGTTCCTTCTGACAATATGACCAAAGTAGGTGAGAAAAAGTCTGGCCATTCTCACTTTCAAGGAGCATTTTGATTGCTCTTCCTCCAGGACAGATCTGTTAGTTCTTTTAGCACTCCATGATATTTCAGCATTCTTTTGCTAGCACCACAACTCAAAAGCATCAATTGTTCTTCCATCTTCCTTATTCATGGTCCAGCTCTCACATGCATACGAGGAGATTGAAAATATCTGGCTTGTGTCAGGCACATCTTAGTCCTCAAGGAGACATCCTTGCCCCTCACCACTTGAAAGAAGTATCTTACAGCCAACTTGCCCAGTGCTCTACATCATCTAATGCCCTGACGACTGCTTCCATTGGCATCGATTGTAGAACCAAGCAATGTGAAGTCTTTGACAACTTAAATCTTTTCTCCACTTATCATGATGCTGCTTATAGGTCTAGTTGTGAGGATTTTTGTTTTCTTTATATTGAGATGTAATCCATACTGCAGGCTGTATTCTTCAGTTCTCATCAGTAATTGATTCAAGTCATCCTCACATTCAGCAAGCAAAGTTGTGTCATCAACATATCACAGGTTGTTAATGATTCTTCCTCCAATCTTGATACCATGTTCTTCTTCATATAGTCCAGCTTCTTGGATTATTTGCTCAGCATACAGATTGAATAAGTATGGGAAAAGGATACAACTCTGACACACTCCTTTCTTGATTTTAGACCATGCAGTGTCCCTGTGTTCTGTTCGAACAACAGCCTCCTGGTCAATGTACAGGTTCCTCATGAGCACAATCATGCGTTCTAGAATTCCCATTATTCTCAATGTCATCCACAATTTGTTATGATCCACACAATAAAATGCCTTTGCATAGTCAATAAAACACAAGTAAACATCTTTTTGATTTTCTTTGCTTTCAGCCAAGATCCATCGGAGAGCAGATATGTTATCCTTTACACTGTGCCCTCTTTTGAATCCAGCTTACACCTCTGGAAGTTCTCTGTCAATATACAGCTGCAAGAGATTTTTTGATATTATTATTATTATTATTTTATTGTGATTTGGGTGAAGATTTACAGAGCAAATTCACTTTCCATACAGCAGTTTACATATACTTTGTCTCATGA
>NW_006922799.1:122484-123203 GCF_000298275.1 Orycteropus afer afer
CTTCCTCACCATTTAGAAGTTCTGTAACTACACAGTCTTTTCCCTCTTTTTGTTTGTAGTTGTCCTCACTTGCCAATTGATGTCTCTGGTTCCTTTTTTACCATCTTGTAAGCTCATTTTACTTTAGATATGTCCATAGCTGTGGTTTCTGGTTTATGCCATCTTGTGTATTAATGATCGGTTGTTATTTGCTATTTTTGGTTCTCTGTTCAGTGGACTCCCTTTTAGCATCTCTTATAAGGTTGGTCTGGTTTTAACAAATTCCCTTAGTTTCTACTTATCTCGAAAACTCCTAATTTCACCATCATATTTGATGGACAGTTTTGCCAGGTATATAATTCTTGGTTGAAAATTTTTCTCTTTCAGAGTTTTATATATGTCATCCCATTGCCTTCTTGCTTGCATGGTCTCTGCTGAGGTATCAGAGCTTATTCTTACTGCCTGTCCTTTGTAGGTAACTTTTTGTATTTCCCTTGCTGCTTTCAGGATTCTGTCTTTGTCTTTGGTTTTGAAGAGTTTGATGATGATGTGTCTTGATGATTTTCTTTTGGGGTATATCCTGTTTGGGGTTCGTTGGACTTCCTGAATGGATATATCCTCATCTTTCAGCATATCAGGGAAATTCTCCTCCAGCAAATCTTGGACAATTTTCTCAGTGGTTTTATTTTTCTCTTCCTGTTTTGGAATTCCAATGACATGTAAGTTATTCCTTTTGATGG
>NW_006922799.1:125242-126444 GCF_000298275.1 Orycteropus afer afer
CATCCAGGCTCTGTGTGAGCACACAGACTGTGATGGAGTTCCTGTGGGCCCAGAAGGTAGGTTGGAGTGGGGGATGGCCACACCTCCTTTCACCAAGCATGTGTGGGGTATAAGAGTAACAAGAGGAATATCGTACCTTTTCAGTCTTGTGGGTCCGGAGTGTCCTTGGGGTTGCTGGAAAGCAGAATGTGTTCTTAAGCCCCAGGAATCTGCTAGAGCGCTGTCTCTTTAAATATCCAAAATAGTCAAGACACTTTTAAAGCTTCAAAATGGCAGCATCCTCTGGACCGGCAAAAGTCCACAGCTCAGCCCGCCTTTTTCTTCACCTTCTCTGTTTATTCCCCAGCCACCGTGCACAGTCCTCTGCTCATTCCCTGGTTACCAGGGCTGATTTTTAGGTTAATTCTTAGGTCCTGCCACCCCTCGGGAATCTCCAAGCTGTCTGTGCCGTCAGAATTGCTCAGGATGACTGCCAGACTGCAGCTCCATATGTCTCCTTTTTTGGTATTTTCACACAAATTCTTCTGCTAGTTGGGGTTTAGTCCACTTCTATATCCTTCCCTTCAAGGCTCAGGGGTCCAGGATTATCTTTTGTGTCTGTGTTAATTGGTTTCCCTTTTCTTTGTTGAAGAGGGTCTGTGCAGTCTTTCTGCCTAGTCCACCATTTTGCTGTCCTGCTGCAAGAGATTTTGAATTATCTTCAATAAGATCTTACTTGTGTGCAATATTAATGATATTGTTCGATAATTTCCACATTGTGTGGGATCAGCTTTTTTGGAATGGGTACAAATATGGATCTCTTCCAGTTTTTTGGCCAGGTAGCTGTCTTCCATATCTCTTGACATAACCAAATGTGTGCCTACAGTGGGGCATCCATTTGTTGCAACATCTCAATGGGTCTTCCAGCAATTCCTCGAGCCTTGTTCTTCACCAATTCCTTCAGTGCAGCTTCAACTTCTTCCTTCAATACCATTGGTTCTTGATCATATGCCACCTCCTGAAATGGATTAATATCAACCAGTTCTTTTTGGTACAATGTCTCTGTGCATTCCTCCTTCTTCTTTTGATGTTTCTTGCATCATTTCATATTTTGGCCATAGAATCTTTCAGTATTGCAACTCGAAGCTTAAATTTTTTCCTCAGTTCTTTCAGCTTGAGAAATGTCAAGTGTGTTCTTACTTTTTGGTTTTCTAACTCCAGGT
>NW_006922799.1:128364-130199 GCF_000298275.1 Orycteropus afer afer
GGAGGAACGGTTGGTGAAAGGGCTGGAGGGAGGCAGCATGTTTGGCCTTACAGTAATAGGCCTTGGGTTACTGCTGGTAATCCTCTCTTCCTCTTGTGAGATTAGAGGAGGTCAGAACATGTGGCCTCCTTGCCGGTTTTGCAGGTGCTCAATGCATCAAATCTAGTCTTTAGATGGTCTCTAAATTCAGAAGGGATATATTCAAGATCATATTTTGGCTCTCTTGGAATTGTTTAAATTGTCTTTAACTTCAAGTTAAACTTGCATAGGAGCAGTTGATGGTCTGTTCCACAATCAGCTCCTGGCCTTGTTGTGGCTGAAGATATTGAGCTTTTCCATCACCTCTTGCCACAGATGTAGTCAATCTGATTCCTGTGTATTCCATCTGATGAAGTCTATGTTTATAGCCACCATTTCTGTTGTTGAAAAAAAGGTATTTGCAGTGAATAAGTCGTTGGTCTTGCAAAATTCTATCATGCAATTTCCAGCATCATTTCTGTCAACAAGATCAAATTTTCTAACTACCAGTGATTCTTCTTTTATTCCAACTTTTTCGTTCCATTCACCAATGATAATTAACACATCCTGATTGCATGTTCAGTCAATTTTGGACTGCAGAAGCTGATAAAATTCCTCAATTTCCTCGTCTGTGGCTTTGGTGGTTGGGGCATAAATTTGAATAACAGTCATATTAACGGGTCTTCCTTGTAGGCATATGGATATTATCCTATCACTGACAGCATTACTTCAGAACAGTTCATGAAACATCGTTTTTGCTGATCAACACCATGCCATTCCTCTTCAAGTTGTCATTCCTGGCGTAGTAAACCACATGGTTTTCTGATTCAAATTGGCTAAAACCAGTCCATTTCAGCTCACTAATGCCTAGGATATCAATCTTTATGTGTTCCATTTCATTTTTTACAACCTCCAACTTTTCTAGATTCATACTTTGTACATTCCATGTTCCGATTATTAATGGATGTTTGCAGCTGTTTCTCCTCAATTAGAATCATGTCATGTCAGCAAATGGAGGTCTCAAAATCTTTACCTCATCCATATCACTCAGGCTGGTTCTACTCTGATGATGCAGCTCTTTCCCAGTCCTATTTGGAGAGTCTTCAGACCTAAATGGCTTATCCTCCTGCAATGTATTGGACAATGTTTCTGGGCTATTCATAAAGTTGCACAGTAGTGTATCAGACAGTGTTTCTCTGCTATTCATAAGGTTTTCCCTGGCCAATTCTTTGAGAATTGGATGGCCTCTTCCTTCTTCCTAGTCTGCCTGTCTGTAAGGTTCATTGAAACCTGCATACCATGTGCAACCCCACTGGGTTTGAGACACCATTGGCACAGCCCCAAACCTCACAGCAACACGCCACCACAGTAGGACAAACTAACAGACAAGTTTGTCTCCCTTAGCTTTTTGAAACCTCTCCACCCTCCCCTTACATGGATCCCTGCCTCTTCCCTACCACTTGAGGGTGGGGCCTGGGTCCCTCACTTTACTGGATCCCTGCCACTGCTTTCTCCCTCTGTCCTGGTCCCCCTAGCTTTTGTCTCTGCTTTTCCCCACTTTCCCATGGCTTGGGGGTATGGCCCTACCTGGATCCCTGCCACTACTTCATTGTCAATATACTTGTTGTTGTTATGTGCCATCGAGTCAGACCCGCCTCATAGTGACCCCTCCTTGGGTTTCCGAGGCAATATCACTATAGAAATAGATTGCCCCATTATACAACTGAAATCATATTTGAATTATCGTCAGCAAAATTTTACTTGTGTATGATATTAATAATTAATAATATCACTTGATAATTTCCATTCTGTTGTAT